>NC_133931.1:36750307-37050307 GCF_031877795.1 Strix aluco
ACAAAGCTGTTTCTCAGGGTCCCCTGTGTCCTACGTGCCTCTGCAGCAAGTGCTGGGGTTTGTTTGACCCCTGCAATCACTGTCACTGTCACCTTCATTCCCCTTTCTCTCTTCACACACACATCCCCTTGCACCTTCTCCCTTCTGTCTTTCCCTAATGTATGTAGTGCAGGGCCTCGGGCACACGAGGGATGTCGGGAGACTCTGGCTTTGCACACTGCTTTCCTTCTTTTTTGATGTCATATAAAATATGTCCAGATTTTCAGTGGAACCAGCACTGGTGTTTGACACAAGCTTTAAAAAGGCTTAATCTCCACCAGTGAATGCCTTTTCTGAAAAGCCAGTTCCTCAGAGGTGCCTGGAGTTGGGTGTTGGCAACTGGGGATATGCAGGAGCACCAGAGGAGAGTGTCACAGCACCTCTGCCTGTCCTACGGTGGGACCTGAGCAGCTCTACTCCATCTCCATCCCCAGCCAGTCACTCTGCAGCAGGTCTTGCTGTAGCGACTGTCCTGGAAACCCCAGCTTAACTGCATTGTGACAGTGGCCAATCAGGCTTAAATTCACAGGACTAACCTCTGGCTAGCCCAGCAATTTAGTAGTGTAGAGAGCACTGTTGCATGCCTCAGTGTGAGAATGTCATACAGTCCTGTAAACTATGGTATTAGTCTGCAAAGTAGCAGTGAGAAAATACAATTTCTCCCCCTTTGACTGCAGGGACTTGAGCAGAGTCAGTAGGAGACACCTTGGTCATTAACAGAAATGCAGTAGCAGAGAAAACAGAGAAAACTCTGTTTATCAAGGAAGAGGAAAAGGGTGAATTCTTGGGTTATACTAGCCAAAAAATGCAATTCACAGATAGGCCCTGAAATTAAATCAAGCTGTGGAGCACCTCCTCCCTAGGAAGAAAGGGTCGAGTCCGTCCTTTGCCTTAATCCGAGCAAAATCAGTGTGTTCCCTCCGGGGTCGCAGGGCTCTGTGTGGTTTGGAGGATGCTGGCCGGGTGCGGTGGCGATGGGGATGTGGTGGCACGCAGCTCCCCAGAGGAGTCTCGCTTTCCCACAAGTGACCCCACTGGAGTGGCCAGGGCAGCCCCACGGCAGAGGGGTGCTGACGGCCAGCTGAAGGATTACCTGTATTGATTCTCTAATAGCTGTGAAGGTGGAGGGAAAGACTACTCTGTCACAAGCTGGGAGCTCTTAGCTGAGTGGGAGCATAAACGCCCCATTAAAGGTTTCATTCAATAGCAATCTTTGCTAAAGCAAATGGAAAACAGCAGCCCCTCCTCCCCCAGTCCCTAATGCAAGAGCCATTACGGAGCAGGAAGACAGCACACAGGAACATATATTTCTGCAGTATCAGTTTCACCAACAGACCCAAACGATTCTTTCAATGAAAAGTGGATTTCTTTTTTTCTTTTTTTTTTTTCTTTTTTTTTTTTTTTCAGGGATGTGAAAACCCCAAGGAAACAACCAAAGGGGGATCCATTCACTTTCTTGAACCAACCCCTGCAGCCTGATGTGTGGCTGTACCCATCAGCAAGCTGGAATGCAGGCTGGCAGCATCCTGCTCTTGCTGCGATGGGGGACAGGCAAGACAGGAACAGGGAGCGCTGGAGATGGCAGCACTGAAGGATGTTGGTGGGGCTGGGGGCTTTCCCCTCCGTAAGTCATGTGCAGTGCTGAAAGATTGGCAGTCCTGCCCTGGAGGGCAGCAGTGCTTGGATCTTCATTCCCGGTGTGTCTAGAGCTCTTCTCTAAGGTTTCCTTCCCCATGCTGTCAGTAAAAGAAGGCTTCGCACCATGGCTCTGAAGCCAGGGGAGCTGAGACAGGCCTCTGCTGGGTGTTCTTGCTCCACACAGTGCAACGAGGCTGATCTAGACCTTTGCTAGTCAAAATGAGTTTTTCTCTCAACTATGATGGACCTATGGTCAAGGGTGGTATCAAATCTTGTATGGATATTACTATATTTATCACAGTAAGCTTCTATTTAACCCATGCCTCTCCTTCTAAGCTTTTTTCCCCCATTTTCAGAACCAGAGGGATCCCACACACAGTTACTCTAATGCACACAAACCAAAATTCAGCATGAAAAAACATGTCAGCAGAAGGGAAAATTCATGGAAAAGAGACATTTGATTATTTGCCCAAGCCTCTGGGTTCTTCACCTGTCCCCCCAGACCCCTTCCCACGGGTTTGAGAAAACAAGGATGGAGAGGGAGGGAGCCTTTCTGGTAGTTTATTTTTTTGAGTTTTTTTCCATCAAAAAGAGAGTTCAGGTGCCAGATCTGCAGGCAGGGAGGAAGAGAAAACCGCTCAGAGCTTAACTCCGTGTGGGGAATGTGCCTGGATTTCAGGCTTTTAAGCTCCTTTTGTGTTTCTACACCGTTATGACACTGTTATCACCATGTTAACATAGCTTGCTTCTATATGTTGGGTTTTTTAACTGTATAATGTTAAAATTAAAAAGGTGTGTTGATTTTGGTTAGAGTAACTGGCCAGATATATTCAGATGGTCTGTCTAACCCAGTTAAGTTGCTGTTGGTTTTGTAACTGTAAGCCATGAGCAGTAGGGCCTGGCATGACAAAAACATTCTTCTTTTATGGCTTTGATTGATTTTGTCTTGTGGGAGCTGTTTTGGCCAGGGTGTTGTTATGACAAAAAGGTTCTATGGGAGGGCAAAGGGAGAACAGTTGTTCTTCTGAATAACAGAAAATAATTTAGTTTGGGGGAAATTCAGAAGAGAAGGAAAACTGAAGTGACTGGTAGCATTTAAAACCTCCCCAAAATCCATGGAACTTTTTGGTCCATGTCACTTTAATTATATCTGTCAGATAGATGGATCACTTCCTTTTCTAGCAGCAATAAGGAAATAAAAATTATTATAAAATTACTTTTTCTTCCATCTATGTCTTTGGGACTCATTCCCTCCGCAGCAGAATTTCATTAGGTTAGAACAAATGGCAGTTCTGTATAATGTACAGCAATGGCCAAAGATGATGCATATTGTGTTTATACAGGTTTGTGTTTTTAATCATTGTCATAGGAAAAAACTCCACTGATTTCCATAATACTTACGACACAATATATTAAACTTGCACAATAATAATAGAATTATGCTAGTTGGGTTAAAATCAAAATTAAGTGTTCTGGATTATTAGATTCCTATTTACTTCTGTTTTATAAAACTGTATGGTTGTACTGATAACCCCTTCCTCTACACTGTATAGGTATTTCCAAGCGTATTCACCATTCTTAACAGAATATTATTGACTGTTTTGTATTTGTGTGTACATATATGCACATATATGTGCATTTCTGTACATGTAGGTATGTCTATGCATACGTATAATGTCTGCTAAAAATGTCCTTTTGAAAAATCAAGCAATACTGAATATTCAAGTAAACTGAACATAGAACTAATAACTATTGACCTTCAGTTTCATTACTCCTTTGAATGGCACTCATGTTGCAAAAGATAATTAATTTGCTAGAGCTTCTTTTCAAGAAATGCTGTGACTTTCAAACTAGGTACTCAACATCATCAATTTATTTCCCAGCCCTGTCTGAACAGAGGATGAGCGGAAGACTTTACAGCAATGGCAGATGGCAGCCACTCTTCTTGTCCGACTGCTGATGACAGCTGCGGTTCCCTTGGGCCCCAGTGGGATAGTGGCTCATACCCTTTCCAATCTTTACATTACATTGATATTTGGCATCCCTTGCAATTTTTTTTTACATTCCCTAGACCATTCTGTAATATGAAAGAGCTGACAGTGCCCAGCTGAAGGGGTAAGTCCTTCGAAGCAGATTTGCTGGTAATACATTTTAGCATCTGCTTTTGTGGAAGCTGCTCTACTTCATAGTGTTACTATATTGGTATTGATCTGTGCTGTGTAGGTCCGTATTTGTCAAGCTTTCAAAGACATATTATCAAAGATTTCTACATGAGAGAGTAATTAAAGGTCAACCTCATAAATAGTTATAACACCCAAGGCCAAAGGGGAGTTTTTACAGTCATTAGAAACTCATCAGAAGTTTAACCTGCCGGAGTTTAATCTGAGGTGCTTTACCTGCCCCATGGTCGAGTCTCACAGCGGCTGGGTGGCCCTGTGAGATCAGCTCTCTTTTCACCATCACTTGCAGGGTATGGATTAAAAGAAAATTAAAGGATCGTATGGTTTAATGGGTTAATGTATGGCTGGAGAAAAAGGGCAAAGATTTTACAAATTCAATCTATCTTTCCCTTGCAAAACATGACATTTAAAGGTGTCAAACCTTGAGGCAGTCAGTTCAGTTAACTGCAGAGGGGTAAAGAGGTCTTTTAGTACTATTCATCACCTTAAAGACCATGCTCTTCACACTCAATTTCATGAGTTTGGATTATTTTACTTAAACCTGCATCTGAGTTAGAGATTTTTTTTTTTCCCTAAACAGCTCTAGGACTATTGTGAGCTCCCACCCATTTCCATTCACTTGGATAGCAATATATCAAGAAGTTAATTGGTTTTTATACCCTTTCCCAAAAAGAATAGCTGAGGGGGGAAAGAGTCTATTTATTACTTTTTTTTTTTTTTTTTAATTTTATGCAGTTGCTGGTAAAATATTCAATTAACTTAAAATTACAAGTAAGAACCTGTCAGATACTGTCTTTTGTGACTGACCATCTAGATCAGGGCAAAACGTTTCTCAATCAGCTTGAGGAATTCGATTCTCAGCAGGACTTGACTGACTGAGGTGAGAGATGAACACTTATGGCTTGTCTAACTTTTTTTATATCAGTAAAATACACAGGCTTTTCTAACCACTGTTTTCAAATATCTAATGTGCACTTGCAATGGAAGCTTCTCCTCCAGGTAAAGGATTTTTCTATTATTTAGGCATCCTGTTCTTTGAAAGTATCATTTGGAGGTGGAGTGATATTCTTTCACAAATGATTCATATGTTTAATAGGGAAATGCTGACTTCCTGAACTGCAGCTTGAGAGCAAGAAGGTGGATATCACAGACCCAGCCAGGACACATTGGCAGTGCTGCCTTTTGGGCATATAGTTTTCATACGGGAGCAGAGGGTTGATGCTCAGCTTCCCCCGGGCCAGCAGATCGTGTTTGTGTCTGGCGACTTATTGTGTGTGGCAATAAAAAAACCCAAACCTCTGGTAGGAGACTTGTCCAGCTGATTGATGGGAAAGGGTGGTAAAATCTGATTTACCAATAAATGTCACTTCAGAATTAACAAAGCTGATAGGAATGTAGCCAGCAGGAACGTTAATTTATCTATAAATGAGTTTCCTCCCCTCCTTCTGGGGGCTTATTGCCTTCACTAATAGGGTCTTGGGTCTTTTCCTGATAGGTGCCTGAATGCCAGGCAGCAGATTTAAAGATAATAATGACAATGACTCTGATAATGGCCGGTTCTGTAGCCTAAAGCTGGCGATGGGGAGTGTGAAAGCATCTTGGCCCAGGCGGGCACAGCACTTTCCTCCCTTCCTGCTGCGAGATTATCTCTACCCTCAGGAGTTTAACCTGCTATGAGGGTCAACCCTCTTTGACCTGCTCTGTTCTGACACTAGAATTGACATGTAAAGGTATTTTAAAACGTCCCTATTGATTTCATTACAATGGCTCCTTTGCAGCACAATGATCCCAATCCTGGAGTTTCTGGCTGGGCTGAGATGGTCTTGGCAACACCTCTGGCTCCCAGCTGTGTAAGGCAGGCTCTGGTGAAGGTTGGTCTCTTCCAAGCCTCTTTCTTGCTGACTTCTGACTGCCACCTTCTCCAAGGCCCTGTTACAGAAGCCAGGACAAGGTGAAAGCCTGCGACAGAGGGAGGTGGTGGAGCTGTTTTGGTGACCTTCTGTTGGTGATTTCTCTGCTGAAAGAGGATCTTCTCAAGGCACTAAAAGTGGGAGCAGGGCTGATGTACACTGTCAGAAACTTGAGAGAGCTACAATAGGTATATTTTAATGTTCCAGTGTGATATTAATTCACACTTTTTGTCCTTAGATCTTCAGAGGCTTTTGTAAAGACAGATGAGGAAAACATCTTATTTTTCCAAATGGAAAAAAAGAGCCACAGATCAGCTACATTAGTTCCCTTGCACTAATGCCAAAAGTAGAGCCCAAATCCGTGTTAATGGACTTCAAAAAATTGTTGTACAGAAGTGAGACATAAGCATGTACTTCCCACAGCCAGCTTTGCCTCCTTCTTCCATTATGGTCTATTCTCCAGAGGAAGCAGCCTCAGTGCATGGCCTGGAAGGGAGCTGCAGCACATGTCAGCTCTATAGACTGCTCGGAACTAGCCTTTGTTTTGTGTGCTCTACAACACATTGTTTCTCCCACTGCATGGGGGGAGAAAAGAGCAGTAAAGAAACATTATAGTGCAGGTGAGCTCTTCTAAATTTCAGTCTCATAAGCAGCAGATCAACACATTTGTAATCACTGTTTACTATTTCTTCACTGGCTAAGTCCAAAGCAAGGAAAGTTTCCCTCTTGAACGTTTTGGTGTGCTAGTCTCTGCCAGATCCTTGTTTTTGTCCTGCTGCCTATGACTTCGTAATCCCATTTGTTCAGTTCATTTTGCTCAGTTTCCAAGGGCAGAACTTGCATTTACATACCTGATGATGCCTTTTGCTGGATCACTGTATATGTGCCTCTGTAACCATGCTCAGGAATCTATCTAATAGTCTGCTAAGCTAATAACTCACCCTCCATTGGAATTGGTCAATGGAGGGCATCTATCCCCATTGTACCTGGGGCTCTTGTAGCTGTTCAGAATACCCCAGACAGGTTGCTTTCAGTTGCATTTCTCACCCTTTTTAATGAAGTTATTTGTTATAGGCTTTTAAGTATACTTGGAATTTTCTTCTCCTGCATTGCTGAATTTCCTTTTATGTAGACTTTCTCCTTGGAGATGAAGACTTTTTGTTATTTTAAATAGTGAACAAATTGACACAACTTTGTACCTACTTAAACTTTCAAGATTATAATTAGCACATATATGGGAAAAGATCTAAGACACACAGTCTTTAGAAGAGAGACAGATGTCTGAATTGCTTGATTAAAACTTCTGCCACACCAGTTATGCTGCTTAGAATGTACTCCTTATTAGCTAGTTCTTAAGAAAGAAAAAAATAGTCATATTTATGTTGAAATACTTATGGCCTGTTACACCTCTCATTTCCTCAGTAATATTCAGTAGTTACTCCCTTCACAGTCTAGGGCCTGGTGGAATGGCAGATAGGCGAGCAACACCCATTGCAAAACCACTTGCTTGAGTTACAAGTGC
Source organism: Strix aluco (assembly GCF_031877795.1). Taxonomy (NCBI): domain Eukaryota; kingdom Metazoa; phylum Chordata; class Aves; order Strigiformes; family Strigidae; genus Strix; species Strix aluco. The sequence goes on from NC_133931.1 coordinate 36,757,597, forward strand.
TTTCTGCACCTCAGTCACTAAAAAGAATAGTCTGGGGTAGAGGGGCTCAAGCTCTTCTCTGAGTGCTAACATTACAGTATTTAGCTCCAGCATGCAGCATAATTATTGGTTGCTATTGGTTTATACATATTGCTTTGTATATTTCAGATCTAAAAATGTGACAAGTAGAACATGAGTCATTTGAGATAGGGTGGGGCCTTTGAATGAATGGCAAATTCAACAGAAGCCTGAAAACCAAAGATGAATGAAGATATTCCAATTAATATTTGGCCTGTATGTCAACTTTCTCATTATGATATTTACTGCTAAACACATGCACTTGACGAATATTTCTCACAGATGTGGGTGGAGGTTCTTACAGAAGAAAAAATTGCATTAGAGGATGCTCAGATTATACCATGATGGACAGGCTATAAGAATCCAAAGGGATTAAACAGAAGAATTCAACAAATAATTCCCATTCCAGTGAATCACCAAAGTTTTAGCCTTATATTATGTATGAGATAGGGTGAAAATGATAATTAGGAATGGGGCAATGGGAGACAACAACCTTGTCAGTACTCCTTTTCCACCTGAGAACAGTGGTGTAAGGTACGAAGATAGCATTCCTTAGAAGAAGAAAACTTCATTATCTCATTGCTTTATTTCTGTATTAAATACTTGTCACGCTACAACCTAAGCTCTAAAATTACTGTTTTCTTCTTTGCTGCTGACCATTTTGATTCTTAATTCTCTTGTGTGTAAATGTACACACAGGTATTTATAAAGGCATGTTGAGGTAAGGACAGCAAAAAATGTATAAGCTACAATGTGAATGTTATATATTTTCAGGTTTGCAGTTCACCAGAGCTGCACAAAATACACAACATTTTGTGTTACCCGATTTAAAAGCCTAAACTTGCAAGAACAGCATAACAAATCACATGCCTGAAGTCTGAAGTTAAACCTGAAGTGAAATGAACATGATGCTTTCCTTCATATTTTGCAATACAGAGGATTTACTTCGTTAAATAAGAGCTTTTAATAAATATTTTGATATATGTTAATTCACAGCACTAAAGACAATGTCAATACATTAATTTTCTGCACTTTTATATTTCTAATGAAGTAGAAAATAAAGAAAGTGTAATAAAACTGTGGTGCTGGTGCCTTTGTAAGCTGTTATGTCACCATCATAATGAGTCTATAGTTACAAGACTGGAGGGAAGTGTGTGTGTATATGTGTATACACATGCAATTTTTTTTTTTTTTTTTAAATCACCGTTTTGATAGCATTGGAGAACAAAGTGTCTTCAGTTTTAGCCAGAGGTCAGGCTGACATTGCAACCCTCGTTAATCTTCATAATTTTAACTAATCATTTCAATTTCTTATTTTTTTCCTGTCAGCATGTCAAGAAAACTGTCTCTCTCTGTCCAACATTGGTCAGGACTGTGCAGCTTTCTTTTGGAAAAAAACACAACTTTGAGGGGTAAATCCTCAAAGAAGGATGGTCCTTCATGACTGGTCCTTCATGACTGACTTCCCAATGTCTGAAGTTTGCCTTGGAAGTTTCATGGATCAGCATAGAACTGAGAGACCAGCACCTCCATATCTGAAAAATGTTACTCTTCTTCTTATGAAAAAGTATAGTTCTCCAGGTACACCACTTTTTTGCTTCCTCCAGTCATGGCATGTTTTACCTAGGGAACAAACTGATTTCTTCTGGGTTCCAGAGAATCAACTGGCTTCTTAATAATACAGGAAATCCGAACACAAAAAAAAAGGGCAACTGTTTGAAGAATTCCCATGTGAGACCCCAGGAAGAGTGAACTGGAGCTTTTCGTGGTCTTTTTAAAATTCACTTCATGGTTTTGAGGTTGGGTTGGTTTTTTTTTTCCTTGGTAGTGGTTTTTCAATACCACAGATGTCCTTGGCTACTCATCGATAACTGTTACAAAGTCTCTATTGTACTTTACCACAATGTCTGTGAGCCAAAAGGAAAAAAAAAAGGACCCAAAGAGCTGGACAGAACATTTGCTTTTCCTTGTATGAAGGCTTCTTACCAGAAATGGATTTTTTGATTTTTTTAATGCCTTTTAACATAAATATACCCCCATTACACTTCAGGTTTCAAAAAGTAAGAACATATATTATTGACATCTGTAAGTACATCTGCATGGAACATATGTGCCCTTTTCAGTGATTCTATTGAACATATCTCATCCTAAGAAGTGTGACCTTGAGTTGTTTTTGTTTTAGTAAACAGCCTGGTTAGGAATCTTCCATTACTGTCCTGGAATGAAAGCTATAACTCAGGCCCCTGGGGTATCTGGAACAGGGGAATTTCACTGTCCTCTGTACATTGCAATCCATTTGCTAAAATATATGCTGAGTGAGATGGATCCTGACTTGAAATATTTAGTTCTTAGGGCGATGATATGCTCACCAGATCTTTTTTTCTTGTTACTTTTTTTTTTTTTAAATCTCATCTCTTATATGTATTTTAGAATAAGATTTCCACATAATTGAAGGGAAGAATATAGGGAAATAAATAGAAGACTGTTTTTCCTTTCTTTTATATATGACCAGCTGTTTTCCTACTTTTCTGGATTTTGTTGTGGTTTTTTTTTCCCCCCGTAGGCACACCTGAAGAATGAAAAAGATTTTAACACATGATGGAGCTACCATACTTGATAAGCAGGTTCAATCTGTTTAAGCTATGAATGGTCCAGGCAGGTTTTAAGTAGCCTGTTGTTGCAGTCCCAAGGAACATGAGGAAAGAATTTTAGCAGCTACTATCGAAACAGGATGACATAGATTGGAATGGGATATATAGTTTGTGATAAGAGTATCGAGAAAAAAAATACAATATAATAATATCATATTTTTACTCAGTAACTACTAAGCAATTGCTATTGGTAATTAGATTGTTGTACAGTCCAGGGGTGTCTAGAGGAAGGTCTGGGCTGGCAGAGTCAGCCCCATGCTGTGGTTCCTGCCATCTTGACTCTGGCCTGGGGAGCAATGGGCTGTCCCTGAAGCCTTCTCCTGAGCTGTTCCTTCCCCCATTGCACTAGATAGAAATCTTCCACATGACCTAACATAATGACCTTTCTGTGATCACTTGATGCTGGCAGGTCTGGCTGCATTGCAGGGAAATGCATACCAGATCAGATAATGCCATTCATGGTGTCAGGAGCATATGCCCAGACAATGATTAGGAAGAGCCTCACCATATAGTCCTTGAGAGCATGGCTTCCATAAGAAGTGTCAGAAGTGGTAGACACCACATTCGTAGCAGTATCAGGACAAAGAGAGCATCCCTGCAAATTGGTGCCTGTGCAGAAGGGAAGGAGATGATGAAACAGCCTCTCTCTGAGTGACTCTGGGGAAGGAATGGCCGTCTCTGTATGCCTGGCCAAACATGTGTTGTCCTCTCCTCTTGCTGTAGCCAGTTGTGCTCAGCTCCACAGCACTTTGCCCATATGTAAGGGCTTGGTAGCAGGAGCTGATTTTTCTTTTAGTGCTGTCTGCCATCAGGATTGCTGTCTGTGTCCTGTGATGGTTATCTGGCTTGCATGTTTCTGAGTGGGGTGAGGGGTAATGGGAAAGGGAGAAGAACAGGTAATGAAAAAAAAAGAAAGACAGGTAGAAGATATCACTTGCTACCTGAATATCTGTGAAAAAGAGGCTGGGCTCTTTTGGCATCTTATCAGAGCAAGGTAAAGGTCAAAGGAGTAATGGAGGTTGGGGAGGAAACAGAAGACAATGCTTAGAGGAGAGGAGGAAGGAAGAGACAAGGTGAAGAACATGTTTCAGAGGACAGAAAGGAGACAGAGTGGTGGAAATAATCAGGTGAGGTAGATTGGAGACTTGATAGGTGTTGGGCCTTGTCTGCCTGAAGTTCTTGACTGACCCTGAGCATGGTAGAAATGCAGCATGCCAGAAGTGTCTGGAGAGCTGCGCAGATCTCTAACCTGTGAGTGCCAAGATCTCTGCAGTCATGTTGCTTCTCAACACCCAGCGACGCGTTCAAACATGGACATGCTGGCTGCTGCAGCCAGCCTCATGCCTTGGTGTGCGTCCTGGGGCAGGAGACCCTTGGTGCACAGAAAGACCAAGAGCCTCATGCTGCCTTTGTGCAATCAGTCTAGGTGCACTTTCCTTTCTCCTGATGTTTGACTTCATTTTGAAGACCACGTAAATCTGCTTAGTGTGGTTTAATGAATGAAAGGATTATCGGAAGCTGCTTAAATGCTTATCTCAGCCAGTGAAGCACGCCTCCCCCTGCCTATGCTGGCCCTTGGGAGAGCAGCCAAGTTGTGTAGTGCATTCAGCCTGGCACACTCTCAGGGTCTTGTACTGGTGGTGGTAGGGCATGAGACTCCCCTACAAAGCCTGGATGTCAGTAGAAAAACTGGCTTAAAGTCTTCCTGCTTGGGGCCATGTGTTTGTGAACCTTAGCAGGATGGAGAAAGTGTTCACCATCTGGGCTAATGTGGAATTCCACTTGCGCCTTAAATCTGCAACAATATAATTTCCTTACACCTTCTCTAGCTATGCAGAACTGCTTGCTGGTGAAGTCACCTTCTTCTTGGAGTTCATAGTCCTCTGTTGGGGTTTATCAGCATACTGCTCCTTTCCAGCTTGCAGATGGGAAGCCGGGGCGCAGCGAGGCTGTATGGCCTCTCTTGCTGATGCTTCTGCCTAACTCCTGGTGCTTAGACACCAAGATTGTGATTTGAGGTCATCATAAGTTCCTTCCAGGGCAATATGACTCAAAATACTAATAAATGAGCAGTCCTGTAGCTCACGTATCCATTGCTGTCCCCAGCTACAGCTTGATTTCCCCTAATATCCTAAGAGATGCTAGGATCCAAGGATTTGTGGGATGGCTTTGGAGGGCTGTGTTAATGCAAGCAAAAAACCACATTCTGCTTCTTCAGTAAAGACCATCATCAATAAAGATGAAATCTTCATGATTTACTTCACACCCCAGCATGATGCTGGACTCAAAACTCACAAGCACACATGCAGAAGGATTTTACATAGGTACAATAGGAGGCGTTGTTCAAAACCAGATCTGCTTGCAGTGTAGGCATGCTTTTCATGAGGTTGAAACTTCATGTACAGCTTTCTTTCAAGATAACCCTTACACAATTACTACTCTGGCCTAAATCTTCCAAGATAACCCTTACACAATTACTACTCTGGCCTAACTCTTCCTACCGTATAAATCTCATCACAGACACGTGAAAAACATGATTTTGTGCCTTTAGGAAATTGTAGGAGGGAGCTTGAAGCCATTGATACCCGAATACTAGTTGCTAATGTAAACCTTCTATCAAATGTAGAGACACAAAGGAATTTTTGGTATTTGTCTTAAATTCTGTATTAGGAAATTTGCCCTGATAATGAGATGCCAGGTATTTATATTTAAAACTTCAGAGAAATAGCAATACTTCAGGAGTAAAAATGCTTCTATAGAGTTTCCTATTGAGTACCCGGAAAAGTGTCTGATTCCTTATCAATCACTTGACTAAATGTGATAAAAGCCCACTTCTGCCCATGCTTTGTTTTCCAAACACTCCACCACCGGATTTGCCTAGAAGCAGCCTCTCTAATGGAAGGTTCCCTAAGAAAGAAATGTCACTCCCCATCAGTGATACTGTACACAAGGGTAGGAAAAGCGGGCAGTGAAAGGCTCAGGAGACACTCCTGCACTATAGAGCTGAACAATTGATCCTTGCCACAGCACTATTAAGAGTCCTTGATACCCACTACCTCCCAGACAATGTATTGTACAGAGAACTGTGGTTTGTTGTCAGTGGCCTGTGGAAAGCATAATGGAGGTACTTGGTACTATAGATTGTTTAGAAAGGCAGACATTAATAAGAAGAAAAAAGTTGCCCATGTGAGCAGAAAATGAAAACCCATTGAAAATAAGAACAACAATGGTATTTCATTAGGACACCTTGTGTCCTCCCGCTGGCTAGCCTACCTATGCAGGTCCCTTCTTGCAGACATTCTTAGCACCAGTGCTTTTAAGGTCTGTTATTCAGATGCATTTGGTCTGAAAGTTGTGTGTTTCAATTTGGAGAATAAATGGTGGATAGTTAGCAGCAAGCATCAGTCTTAGGTACCGACTCTTATCCTAAATTCCAACGATGCAAACCAGAAGTAGTTTGCATTGCTGAGAAGTGTGCTGTAAGCTGCACCTTTTACTATCTTTGCTATTTCCAGGATTATCTACCACAGGTGGAAGAATTGTAAAGAGGTCTTTTTTTCACCTCCTAGTAGTTGAAGAAAGCTAGACCAACTCAAGTGAACTGAATGAAAATAAGAGCAATGCTTTTCATAACAACAGGTAGAGCTACTCTAATGTGCAGTCTCTGTTGAATCAGACTTTTGGATACCTTTGAATGCCATTTTCACTGTCAATGCTGCTGTGAGAAAATTAAAAGAAAAAAGCCGACTACTGCCTGTGACAGTCAGGTGTAACACACACTTGTAATGAAAATACGTGAAATGGTAGCAATGGTCAAACATTGAATGGGAAAGTGGCAGCCTGAGAAACAGTTGCCTGACATATTTTGCAGTTGCTCCGGCCATGCTGAATTCTCTGCTAGCACATTCAGATGATGCCGGGTTAGAAAAAGTCCCTGATTTCCTTTTGCCCAGACTTGGGTAGCATTTAGGCCTCCAGCACCAGTGCAGTGACAGTTGGAAGCAGAGGAGCTGAGGGCCACTGGAGAAGTGTCACCATCTCTCAGCTCCGTTTTAGCCACCCATAGTTAAACATGCATTTACTTAGCTGGATGCTGTTTTGGCTGAAATAACCCTTTAGCATTGGAATATCTCCACTGACATCATTAAAATAAAGTAAAATGCACTAGCTGGCTCTCCCTGCCTCTGGACAGGCTGAGGGAGGGTATGCAGGAGAGGACAGGGGTCTGCCATGCCTTCCCAGTGCCATTAGCATTTTGTGCAGGAAATCACAACCCCTGCATGCTCCACCAGCAACAGCTAAATATGCCTCTGTCTCTATAAGTTTTATTGCAGATGTGGTTAAGGTGCGACAGGTGGTGACAAAATGCATCCCTGTACAAATATATTCTTGACAGGTCATTTTCATTTCGCAGCTATGAAGAAGTATATGTAAAAGAACAAACTGTACGTGGCTCTGTGTCTTCAGATAAAATTTCTATCCTTAGTTTGCCCTTGCACAGTTCAGCATCAGTGCATTATTGATTGGAATTAGGAAGTTAATAAGGTTTGGGCTAATTAATCAGATGGGTAGGGACTGGAACTGAACTGCAAGGCTTAATCAAGTCATCAAAGCTCTCAAGCCGTGAAGAAGGTAATTAAAGGAAAAGGATGCCTGTTATATAGTAACAGGAATCTAGGAGAGGACAGGAGCAAGATAGAGAAGCTCCATTTTCTTTTGTACAGTTTTCTGATATAAATCAGACCAAATGACCCAGGTACAGTGCTCAGCTTCCTATCAGCAAATTAGGTTGGATGAATTTATAAATCATGTCAGAGAGGAATTTAGTCCAGCTAGTCTAATTGTCAAGAAATCTATGTTTGGTCATAGAAGCTGGGTTTTTTTCCAATATCAAGGCCTACAGAACAATCTCTTACTGCCTGGGACTGTTATCCCAAGGTTGCTGGATATGGAATGAAGCAATATGGCTTACAAACCTAATTTTTTTTTAAAAAAATATGTTTGTTAAGGCAAAATTGATTAACGTGAAAGCATTATTTTGTGGCCTATTGAGTGCTTACTATAGAATGCCAAATCGCAAATTTTCTTTCCTCAGTTGCTCTGTTGAAAGTAATCTAAATACCACAAAAAACCTTAGTGGTTTCATTAAGAAGCAGTTTTTATAGCCTTTCTGATTGTATTTTGCAGCTCACTGCTGTCAGATTGACAATAATGTAGGCAGGGTTTATTTTGGTAAAGAGCATACAAGAAATAACCACAAACGGCCTAAAAATAGCATTTAATAAGTGTCTTCCACATTTGTAATCACTGATGGATCTAATGTTTGATGTCAACTGGCCAGTGAGCTGAAGTAGCAGTTTAGTAAAACATCCAGTGTCAATCTATGTGCTATTTTACTGGAAATTTCAGAAAAAAAAAAAAAATTCTGTAATGTATGTTTAGTTTCATTCTGTTTTCAAAACAAAAATCCTCACATTTGAATCTTTTTATTATAAAAAGAAGTAAAATAATCTTTTGGAGGAAAATTCAGATAAGTATTTAAAGAAACTGGCACTGAAGGAATGAGTGTATTAAAGGAGCAGGTGAAGCATTTGAATTTTCATGAGCTGACATTCTCATCCTATATCCTTACCTGAGGGGATTTGATTTTGCAAGTGCTTAGCAAAAAAACCCCAAATAGTGTAGCAATACATTTATAACAAAATAAAAATAAGGAAGATTAGTTAGCTAGAAAATAAGTACAGATTCAGTGTGCTTCAATAATGTAGTAATGATCTTTAAATATATATTTTGAAATTGTACAGTCTGAGAAATTAAATTCTGTTCATAGATATATATAAATAAATTATAACTGTAGCTAGGGCCTGACATGTGGGATTCAATTGTTAATATTTTTGTCTATTTTTTCCAGCTTTGGAGAGAGACAAAATCTAGTTCTGTAGTACCTAGTTCTGTAATAGGGGATTAAATCCATATGTTTGAATGATACTGATTTATAAATTTATCCTGCAGTGAGTATTCTGTGTATTAAGGAAAAGTGTTCAGGTAATTTTACCTATGTTCTCAGATGGAACAGAAAGGGGAAAATGTTAGAGCTGTGGTGCATGTGTCAAGTTTTGAATTTAAGCTCTGTTTTGATGAGCAGTTGACAGTCATGAGCACAGGCTTATTCATTAAAAAGAAAGCAAGCACTCTGCTCATGCTGGAATCTGTCATATGTCCCATACTCAAGTTTGGCTGTGCCCTGTCCCATGGTTCACTGATGAACAATGACTCCAAGGTACCAGCAAAAGTCCTGGCTTACAGTGCACAGTGTTTCACATCTGGACTTGTAACCTATAGTAAATGATATTTCTCTGGAGAGGCTTTATCAGGACGATATTGAAACATACCTTTCTAATATTTGCTTGTATGATGAAAATGAGCCTGTTAATGCATAATCACTGAAATTAAGAATAAAATATTACTGAAATAAAAAAGGAAAATCCAATGATCTTTACTGTGTCTCTGTAAAGAAGATACTATCTTTAAAGGCTCCCTTTCTGTCCTACACATGTAAACTCATATACATTTCAAATCCTATCTGCCTAGGAACACCACAGTATGAACCAGAGAGTAACAGTGGCTTCAAAGAGCTAGATACTGAAAAATAAAACTAAAAATAAAGACATCTTTGTATACATTTGCTTGTGTTTGCTAACTCTTACATAGCATAGAGGTATCTCTGCTGGCTAACACTTTGGAGAAAGTCTGTAGAACATACACCAGCTCCGCTGCTCAATATTTTGTAAAAAGTCCATAACAAACACATCAAGTCTCCTGGCTAACATTTTGGAGGAAATATAGGAAATATCTCAACATCTCTTTCACGTGAGATGCTACATCTTTCATGAAGCATCCTTGATACCCTCCAAAGGTAGGGAAAAAAAAGAAAATAAAAACATCTATATTTTTATAAGATCTCAAAGTTCAAACAAATTCATAAACCATGAAACCTTCATCAGGTTTCACATCAGGAAGGGACAGAGTGTGCTGGTACCTATGTCCCCACAGCAACAAAGGAGCAGCTTCATCAGCTATAAATGAGAGGTTAATTAACAGCACAGGTTACCACCAGCGCTGGAAAATAAAAGGTTGTAACTGCAAGTAGGACAATTCCTTTGTGGTGTGCCAGGGACCTCCTGGCCTTGTGAAGTGATCACTTTGGGAGTTCACACAGCATTCGCTCACCTTTCCTGCTTGGATGTCTGCTCCCCAAGGACCTGACATCTACTACCAGCTCATTTTTTATGGGTCACTGAAGAGCTGTCACCTGGTGCCACCATGAGTCATATTCTAGACAGCAGTAATACAGAACTGAAAACCTTAACAAAACATTAGCGGTCCCTGAACTATCCAGTTATTTCACCCATTGGTGAGTAATCCTAATGTACACAATCTTCACTCAAACAACCTCTCAAGTGGAGCCAAATCATCCTTGTGTGTACTCTTGCATCCTCACTGAGGTAAAACTCCAACGGATTTAATAAGAATTTTAATAGCATAAAAACTGAAAGGGGACTGAGTGAAGGAGTTTTGAATTTCAGCCTGCTGTTAAGATATAGAGACAGTAATGCCCATACGTTCATTCTTCCTGGTATGTAGGGTATATGGCCTAATGCAAAACCATTGCTCAAATACCTGAGAAAATAAAAAGCATGAGGAAATATTAAGCTTTGAGAACATCAGCAAGGTTTTCATTATCCAGGTTTATAATAAAGATGACCAATAACTGTTTGCCTTTTGAACTGATCTAAAAGGATACAAAGTGAATGTATCAATCATGAACATAATCACTATTGTTGAAAGTGTGCAGGGTCATAGGTACATGAACATAAGCACTGACACCATCGTACATCATTAATGCTGAGTTTATCATGGTAATCGTCAATAATTACTGCAGTTTTCTGCCTCAGGCAGGCAGGGCACAATGGTGTGAGCTAGGACACTGGGAAACTTGGCACAACAGTGAGAAGCAGAGCTGTTTGATATCGAGCAGGCTTTTAATAGACCATATTAATCGTTCACTGCCAAAGTAGTTTGAGAGTTAGCTTTTCAATATTATATCCAGTTACTATTATCTCTGTTGCTTTGGACATGCTCATAGCATGGGGTTAATGCTTTTTGTCTGTTCTTGACTAGTTTAGTGATTGTATCTGCTTATTCCAGTTTCTAGCACAGACAGAGCTATCATTTAAGTGATACGTGAAATATCATACCCAGTTTTAAAAGGGCAGTTGGAAATGTTGTAATTATTTATTGCCTTGGGAAGATTTTTATATTTCAATATGTTAGAAAATAGATCTATTATCTCCAGTATCAATTTGTATTTTAGAATCACTGGGCTTCTAACAGAGTGGAAACTTAAATCTTCCAGTCACTGAGTGCTGGGTAAATGTCCCTCTTGTTTGTGAAATGAGGCCATAATCCATTTAATCACGCAGCTGAGATATATCGGTTACCTGAGCTGATACCGCCTGATATTTTTCTGGAGGTGCCAGTAGCGTAATGGCCTTGTGTCAGGGCCTTGACAAGGCTGTTTTCACTCAGAGGTGTATTAGTTCCTCCACTACCTCTTTCATTGCTTCTACATCAGAAACAATGACTGCAGTAACAGTGGTTGCTTGAATGACCTTCAGGAAAGTAGTAGTAATAGTTGTTATTGTTATTAGTATTAGTGTTAGTATTATACTCCAGGACTCCAGGATATGGAGCTTGCAGTTTCATGAAGTAATGTTTTTTTAAGAAAAGTGTTCATGTTGTAAATTCTTGACAGATGGAGGAAATCCTTCTGTTAAAGTGCCTGATCACATGTATGTGTTACTCCTAACACTACTTTTCCTTAAGAGAACAATGACATAGTCTCCTATTCTCTTGATTCTAAATGTTTTAGACAAAGACACCTTCACAGCTAGAAACCAACTCTCTTCCTGGCTATCTGACAGGTAAAAGAACATCTATGTTACTTAAGCAGTGCCATTTTTCATCATCAAAAGAAAGTATTTGTGCTGCTAGATTTCCATGTAAATAATGCTATTTTGTGCTTTGTGGGTCATTCTTCACAACTCCAATGCTTCAAGTAGAAAAATTGGCTTGATACCTGCTAGACCGAGTGTGAGTTTGAAGGATAACTCTTTTGGCTTAGGGTAAAACAGGGCTGTGGCAGGACCATGAAATTGGCTTTTATTGAGTCAGCATAATGAAAACCTGTGCTTGGCTGAAGTGCTCTAAAGCATTAGAAGTAAGTTACACTTCCACTGCTGTAGGCTTGACAAAGCATAAAGTCAGTCCTGACTAATTGTGTGATTTGCATCTTCATTTCTGAAAGTGTCTCCTGATGTTGTGTTGTCTTTGTCTTATAACCACATATTAAAGTTCTATTTCTTACCAGTCATTATTTGTCCTATGTTGATCTCACGTAATAAATTTGGACATTATCATTATCTTGTCTCTAAGACTTGTGTCCTTTAACAAAGGTAAAATAACAGTAAGTCATTTAGAGCTGAGGAACTTAAAACAGTATGAAATGTTGTGATTTGTCACAGCATTCAGTTTTGTAAAAGATGGGATTAAAAGACAGATAAGCTAATATGCTCAGCAGGAGCCAGACGTGTCAGAGGGATGTTTAACCATTCAGTGCAGTTTGATCAAATAAACAGCAAGAATAGAAGAGAGGAAGGGAAACAAACAAGCAAGCAAACAGAAAAGATCTAATTTAATTCACCATTTTTGCTTTGCAACTGTTATCTTTTACAGGTTGCTTCAGTGGTCTTGAGAAGACCTACCAGTTTAGCTGGAACAGAATTTAGTATAACTCCTATCAGTTAGCAAATTTTAAATTGCCACAAAAAAGGGTTCCCCTCTGGGTTGAGAATGGGGTGTCAGTAGTACACAAAGCAAAGCTAGTTATGCCTGGAAGATCCTTTCTTGAAGATTGGGATTGTGTGACAGGAGGGCAGAAAAATGCGCTGATATTTTTTCCTGGTGGGTATGACTGTAAGGCTGTTGCTGAGGCAGTGCGAGGGAAAAAGTAAGGGAGAAAAATCTTTGCAGACGTGTCTTGTAATTGCTTGTAGCATTCTCTGGGTGCACTGGAAAAGCATAGAGTGAAGAAGGTAAATAAAACCCACTGTCTGGCTTTATGAAAGGTTAAGCTAGTCATCTGACTTTTACTTATATTTTGCTTATGTGTAACCTTTTTCCTGTTTTGTAATCAACTGTAATACCAAGTGAGTTTATCCATTAAGCCTGTAGTAGGACATTTATTATGTGGTAGTTACTTCTAAAGATAAATCCCTTATCCTTTGGAATTGATGCTTATTAACTTTGGCCTAATTGTGGTCTTGAGCTGTCACTCATTTATTATTTATCTTCAGACCCTTTAACCTACTTCTCTATCCATTTTAACAAAACAAGACTACCCTAGAGGATTTGCCTGATCTAAAATACATACAACTTTCCAAGTTGCAGATGGCTTTCAGTGTTAATATCCAGCAACATCACCTATTTTAAGGAGAGGTTAGCATGCTCTATTAAGTGGAAGCTTTGTTGAACCCCCTCTTGAGAACAAGCAAGCACAAAGTTTGTTACACTGACTGCATTAAACCCCTTTGTCTTTCCTTCTACAGTGTTCCTGTTGATGATGTAAGTCATGGTGCTGGTTTATGGATGCCTTTTGTTTATTTTTTAAAGCATTTGTTCATTGTTTAATTTTTAAAAAATCAGGTCAGTTTTCCAGTGTGGTGCAAAGGATGTGCCCATGAGCAGCTGATCAGCTAAGGGAACAGCACACCATTGAGTAGGAATTGGAACGAATGGAGAAGAGGGGGTATCTTATACTGGCACATCACCTACCTTTCAGTGATGTGGAGCAATGAACGCTTGTGCTGATCATTGCTGGGTCACAATTTACCATTGCTATTGCAATTTACCTTATCAGCTGTATGAACTCAATAAGCTGGATTTCAAAAGCTGGCACAGAGTACGTCCCATTCACATTGCCAACCTTAAACTATGGTTTGTGGAAATGGCACAATGATATTTGGAAATGAGCTCCTAAAGGTTTGCATTTAAGATACCTCAGGAACTTTATAATCATGTTGTTCAGGTCTTAGTAGTATGGGAAGATATACAGCCAGCAGACATTTCTTGAAAACCTGTGTTTATCTCTGTTGTCAGAATTTTGCAGGAGCTGAGACTTTATTTTTATTGGTGTACAGTGCAAAATGGTATAATTTCCAGTGCTTCTTGTACTTAACTTATTCTGAAGGATTTTGTGCATAATTTAAAAAAATACTTTTTTATATTCAAACATTTCACTGCTTATTTTTAGTATCATGGTCTATTTTGAAACTGAGCATTTCAGCTCTTCATATCTAAAGTGTTGAACTGCTTCAACATCATATTTACCAGTGATCTGTTAAAGATCTAGGAAATGATGACTGGTGAATGAGTTTGTAATTGAAAAATACCATCTGAATATTTTTTTTTTTTTTTCCTTCAACTGGTTCTGGTTCTCAAATTTCCTTTGAACATGAGCTAAAATAAAAATCCACTTTACGGACAGTTTAAGGTGTAGGAAATACTGCATTTCTCTTTAATTTCAGAAAGGTGAACCCTGAACCTCGTGCCCTGTCTGCAGAGTTGTCTGGCTCACCATAGAGTCGAGTCAAAGGGTGAGTCAAGATATGAACAACAGAGGTGGGTGGGCCTAATATGGGGAATGAGGCAAATTCCTGAAAATTCACCCACATCTAGCCCAAATGCACAGTGGAAGCAATTGCTTTTACCTGCTTCCTCTATGTTTGTGGTGTTCTGACACTTTGCATGGTTACCTGCTCTTTACAGGTTAGAAAATATCTCTGACACTAAACCAATGGGATCTTCTTCATGGGGATTTGTCACTTTGCCTTCCAGCTCAGGGCTGTCTGTAATAAAGGATGGATAAAATCCCCCAGAATCTTATTTGGAAAATTGCTAAGGAATGTTTCTTCCCAGCCTTATTTTCGTCAGTGAGGTGGAACCAAGCATTTTTAAAAGAATAAAAGAAATCATAATCCAATTTCCTTCCCTTCAAAAAAGAGGCAAACAAGGGTGGGAGATATGTGAAGATGTGACTTGAGCACTTAATGCATGTGAACTAGTGGTTACCTGCTACTAAACAGCAGTTTTGTTCGTTTTGTGATCTGCTTCCTTTGTGCTGCTACCAATGCTTCTGGGATCCCCCCCAAAGCGCCAACTTCGGGAACAGAAATGTTTTTTTCCCCCTTTTTGTAGACTTAGTATTCTGCATGTCTCACGCATGAACAAATGTCACTGATAGTGCAGGCAAGAGGGAATTTGTGGAAACGTCTGCCTAGGAGCTATAGGAATAGCAGCCAGATGTTTGATAAATTTCTCTGTACACAGTTTTTGTCACTCAGGAAGCAATGGTTAATTTATTCAAAGTGGAAAGCCCTTGGAAGAGATTGAGGAAAATTTTCTTCCTCCAGCAGTAGCCCAGGGCTAGTGCAAAACTGGGGCAGAGGAAGAATAGGTCTTCACCATCCCAGCCAAGTGTCCTAATCACTGATCTATTCCTTAGTCTGGGGTGGAGATGCCTCTCCAAATTCCTGTGCTGGAGTCCTTCCCTGGTGAGAATTTCCTGGAGGGGGGTACATTCTCAGGTAATGTCTCCATCTCCACAAATTAGCATGAGGTTTAAAAAGCAAAACTCAACTCCAAAACCTCTGTTGTTAGAAAATTTCTCAATAGTTCCCACTTGAGACTAGTGCTTTTTGTATTGTATTTGTGCATTTGGCAGATGCTGAAAAGAGAAGCTGCTGCAACTCGAGAAGCCAGGCAAACGGAGGGTAATATGCTGGGAGTGCTGTGCAGAAATAACCGGGTCTCAGAACACCTTGACTCTCCTATCCTGCACATATAAATGGCACAGTAGCAAAACCATGACTGATAGGAGAGAACCTTGCACTGATCAATTAATCCTTGACCCATTTGCTTCTCTAGGTGGTTCTTTGGGGACTGACAATGGATCCAATATTTGGATGCAATCAACACTGACATTATGAGAGTTAATAAAACTCATTATCCTCTGGCTGTTTGCTTCCTGTGGCAAGGGAAATTATGTTAATTTAACGTTTTTTTAATTAACTAACATTCTAAGTAGCCATAAGCCTCTGCCTCCAGCTAATATTTAAAAAATGAAAACAAAACTTAGAGAGAAGCTGCTTGTGCAGCAATAAGCCTCAACATTATGCTACTAGCCAAGCAACCAAAATGATTATGTTTCTTCATTTTTGAGAGCTTGCCTTTGGGAGATGATTTCAGTTTCACTTGTTCTGGTCTCTTACATAGTAAAATAATGGAACGTTATTGATCCTAACATAGAAACCATGCAAAATGTCATTTACCTCTTCTGTTATTGGTGAAATATATGCATAAGCAGAGATTTGAGACATCTGGCTTATGAGCAGTAAGGAGCAAAGTGGAACAGACAAATGACTCAGGAGTTACCCATGTGTACAGGGAGGTTTGTGTATAACTGTAAAAGAAAACTCTGGTCCTACTGGATCTGAAAGCAGAGGAAAGGCTTTTCAGCATCTGTAGCTGAAGCAGAAGGACAAGGGATCTGTGTCTGTGGGATGTTCCCTAACCCTGACCAGCAGAACCTTTCACTGAAGATGAGCACAATTCTAGTGACCTTTGGACTGTGCTAGACACCTTGTGCAAGCATTTATCTAAACTGTAATCACTGAAAGCTGAGTGCCTGGGAAGAGTTAATCGTGTATGTCCTTCTTGTAGATAGCCACTGTAGACATCCTCTTGCCCACCTGGCTTACATACCTTCTTGGGGTTGGAGGATTATCTCTGTGAAGGTGCCTAATCTGTCTCCACTGGCCATGGAGGGAGTCCAGGTGAGTGGGTCAGACCAGAAGTTTATCTCTTGGGTGGCTGAACCAAGGCAATTCACACACTTGCGTAGATGGGATTATTATGACTACTGATAAAACCTAGGGCTGATTAAGGAAACTAAACCAGCAATTTTCTTTGTTATCTGCCATAATGCAAAGTCTATGGGCAAAGCTTCATTTTATATAGATTTTATCCAGAGGAAGGCTCTTGGCATATACCAATCCCACTGTGCATTCAAACTAACAGAAGATTGTTATTATCTTTGGTCATTATTTTGTACTTGTGGAAATGCACTAATTATATTGCATAAATACTGCTGTCAAAGCAGTGTATCCAGCTGTGGACTTCACCATTGCTCCCTCCCCCTGGAGCCCAAAAAGCTCTGGCTGGTGTGACTGTCATGGCAGACTGGTTGTGGCTGTGTTCCCTCCCTACGTGTCTTCACAACCACTCCAAAAAATCTGTAGTTACAGATACATTGCTACAATGGTAACGGTATACTAATATAGATCATTGGTTTTGAAACCAGATTAAGTCAGATCAACACAAGACGTCTGTATACCAACACAAAAACACTGTATAAATAAATATAAATATAAATATAAATATAAACATAAACATAAATATAAATATAAATATAAATATAAATATAAATATAAATATAAATATAAATATAAATATAAATATAAATATAAATATAAATATAAATTACATAACAAATTTGTGAATTTTGTTACTGCCTCCTAAATGAAGGCTTTAACTGTGACAACTTGGGAACACACAACTACTCTAGCTCTGCATTTCAGGTGAAAGTATGTCAGTTTTGACCTGGACTGCCATAATTTAAACTGTTCCAGGTAGATCTGTGTTTCTGGCCATACCCTGTCTCTGCCTGGATAAGCAAGACTTTATAATTTCAAACAGCTGTTCTACCCAGGACAGACTACTACTCAACATTTGGTAATTATTTCATCAGGTCTTGTGTCTTAACAAATTTCGGCCCAAAGACACTATCACAGAAATACATCCTGCCAAGGCTCCTAAAGTGTGTGTAACTGCCCTGGTGACTCATTACATTAGCTAGTTCCACTTAGAGCTATGAGCTAAATCCTTGGGAAATCAGCCTTATTTCAGTAACTTCAGAATGTCTGCATAGATTTAAACCAGAGTATTGCAAACAGTGTAGTTTAAATATCTCTTCTGTGTGTTATTTATAGGCACAAATCCACAGTTGTTTGAAAATGAGCCTTCCCAAACTTTGGTTTTACAATAAAAACACACTCTGCAGTCCATTCTGCTATTGGATCGTCTGTCACTGTCTCCCTGCCTTCCCCACGGCATTCATGATCCATTCATTGATAAATACTTCATGGACATCAGGGAAGAGAGCTATGCTTTGGCAAGTACAAACTCTTTATTTACACTGTCTACTGATAGGGCTGAGTATCACGTGAACTGTTTCAATACTTCCATGGCAGAGAAAGTCTCGGGAACAATACTTTACAGCCCCAGGACCAATAAAAAATACTTTACTCCTATGTGCATTAAACCAGTTCATATAATGCATTAGACTGAAACTGGCAATGAAGCTGAAATCCAGTTGAGGTCAGTTCTTTTTATATGTTGTTTCTGTTTAAGGGCTTTAAGACACTGCCAATCACCTCTAATTGCTCTAAACAGTCTGCATTAAGTGTGATTACCCTGTTGAATTCCCACTGTTGTTAGGGTCTTTATTTTAGCAAAAAGTCTAAGCACTTATCAGATCTTCCTAACAAAACACTTTAGCTGCAGCCCAATACCTTAACCCTGCTGTGCTATTGTCTAGTTTCAGCTACATCCTGCGTCTAACTATGCCATCTTTGATGGATCTATGTAAATATGGACTGAAAAGCCCCAGCGAAACCTTTTGTTAAGTAAATATGGAAATTCAAATAAGGACATAACACAAATGATTTCATCATAAAGGTTGTGTACGGTCCAGCTTTACACAATATACTTATTTACATGCCTTAAAAAAATCTTTGTTATCAAAGCTATATAAATATCAGCGAGACAAATTTTTGGTCACACAGGCTTATGCAAGTCTAACTTCTAGGAGTTAGAAGATATGGTGAACAATAATGCAGAAATACAATTATAAATAACAAGAATGTTTTTTAAATATAAAGGGGTGTGAGTGTATCCAGAGATCTTGCTTATTTAACATTTTTCTGATGAACCAAAAGATGCAAAATCCTGGTATAGAATTTTACATCTGTACTAATATACTGCACTTCACAAGGTCTTCATTTATTTCTCCTAATACATTATTCTCTAGTAAATGTTTGCATTACCATTCCCAGATTGGTGAAACTAAGAGAAGCAAGCCTGAGCTTGCTAGCTTGGTTAAGATAAGCACAAATAAGACTATAGAAGCTAAGTTCATCTACAGCAGTGTCTAATTTGGAGATCAAGATTTCCTACCCTGGCTCCCACAGTAACAGAAAAGCTGATCTGTTTTAAGTCCAATTCACATAATTGCAACAATTCTGGTAGGAGAAATTAGACATATGGTATAGGTACTCTGCTTTCTCTGTATAGGTACTCTGCTTTCTCTGTATAGGCACTCTGCTTTCTCTGCTGGCAAAGCCAGTTTGGGAAGTTCTCTCCTTGTGTGATTTTGGAATTTGTCCTCATGGTGATTTTGTTTGCAGTATTGCCCAGCAGAGTTGCATGAGTACAGCATAGTGGGCTCTAATCTGCAGCACAGGGAGCAAATTGTGTGAAGGCAAAACCGGTGAAAAAATGAGAACCAGGAACTTCTCAAGAACTTTTTGCTCTCAGAGAAAACGGCAGTATAACTGCATACACTGTTTCATATAAATTGTGTGACTGCTTTCCCCATCCATTCTTTCTCTGCTGTCATCTTCTGCCTTTGGGGGCAGAAGTTCCAGTATGAAAGAACCTGAAGAGTCTCTAGGACATCACCACATTTGCCAGATCTCTTAGCGCTAGACAACTGCCACATTTTAGACCACTGGTGTAACAAATGAATGGTGAACTCAGTGTTGTGTTAGCTTAGACCACTGGTGTAATGAATGAATGGTGAACTCAGTGTTGTTCTGGATATTTGGTGTCTCCTGCTGGACTCCGTGGATATCAACATCTGCACTGGCTAGTTTAAAGGTAAAGGTCTATGTATGCTGCAACCACAATTCTGATTGCAGCATAGACTTATCATTAGAAAGGAAGGTGTATTTGAGCCCATAATTTTTATTTCACATTCTTAATAGGATAGGTTTGCTTCTTTAATCACTTATCTCAGATTGTGTCTCACTTATCTCAGACTGTGTCTCATCTATTTTATCTGCTGCTCATGTCTAATTTAATTCTACCTACTTACAGTAGGATCCTCCTTCTTCCACCCAGACCAGGACCTCGCTGGGTGCTCACCAGGAAGCCACAAGCCCCCTCCAGGTTCTCAGTAGGTTGATTCTGACTTGTCTCTAAGCTTTTCTACCACTAAAACTGTTAATGCTCAGTTGCAAGCTTTTACCTCATTACCAAAAAGTCATCTATCTATTTAATTTTTAAGAAAGTGCACGTGGACACATTCTTAACATGCTTGATGAAAAACAGAGAGGAGTTTCATTTCACAATATAAATATTTCCCCAAAAGGTCTTCAGTCTGCTATGCTCATTGCAAAAGGTTTGGTTTCCATCAAGATATGCACATAAGAAATGATGAGAAGGAGCCTGTTTTATTTTGGCATTTAAAAGGTACATTGCAAGTATTCTTATTCACAAGAAGCAGATATATTATGTTATTTTGGTCTCAAACTAAGCAGTGAGTGGCTATAATCTATTTTCAAACGCTATCGGTCAAGATACTCTGTGGCTTCTTATAGTGAGTAGATTAGCACCTTATAAATCAGGTCAAAAACCAGAGTTGGCCTAAAGGTGCTGGGAAAACACAATATTTGAGTGTCCCTTGTCCCAGAGACCTTTCAATGCAAATGGATGAGATAAGTGCACAAGGTGGAAAAGGGAATCATGAGACCGCGCAGTGAGCTGTGGGATGGCAGCAAGAATTGTTAGTTACACTGGCTTGGGGGGAAAAAAGCAGAGGAAAAGAAAATGAGGGAGTGAAAGGAAGAGGACTAGAATAGACCGCCAATGATCAGAAAAAGGTGAAAATATGCACACAGCTCTAAAGGTGTCTCTGGATGTTCAGTGACTCCTGCTTTGGCTGCTTTTGTAATTTCTTCTACTGCCCGAATCCTAGTTTTACCCTAAATCATGCAATATAAGTAAAGGAAGATACATCACATTTTCTACTGCTTGTACAATGGGTGTAGGAGTCCATGAATGCTCTTTTTCACCTTCCTCCACCGTAATAGTCCTTATGACTTCTTTTATTCCAAACCTTGGGAAGTATGTACTTGCTCAGTATTTGGCCACAGCCTGTGTTCAGAAAGCTGTGCCTTCTCATGTAGGCAGAACCTTGTGTAGTCTCTGTGATACATCTGTTACTTCTACTGCTGCTACTACATTATATCATACTATGTTACATTATGCATGAAGTCTTGGTTATTTATTGCCCAGTGGTTGTATAGGTGCCCAGGGGATTCTTAGAAAACTGGACCACTTGATCGTTTTAATAAAGCTAAGACATAGTCTCTCAGTTCTCTCAATGATTACACTGTTGAAATCACATTTCTAAAAGGTCTATCATAGGCACTAATTTACTTTGTGTTGGATGCTGAGTTCCTTCATCACCTGGGCGTTAAATCCTACATGAAATCCGGTGGCTACTGAGAATTCATTCACAAAGAATCTGTCCCATGTTTTGCTCAGGCAGTTGTTGACTACAATAACCTGAACTGTCCTTCTATAACTTGTTACTTAAGTTCTCTTATGGCTGGAGTGAGAATCAAGGGGGAGACAGTGCTTTTGGTGGGTTCATGGTTTGAAGATGGACTGCACAGCTTCCAATCTGAGCATGCAGTCATATAACTAATATTTCAAAAGTATGAGACTTTTCTGTCCCTTGGGAGGTAAGTAAGTAATATTTTCTGAGTAGAAAGTACTACATAAGGCCCTTATTCATGTGTAGTCTTCTGGGTATTTTGTATCAGTTCAAAGTTTTTTTTAACTATACTAAAGATTTCCAACTGTGTGGGTTAAATGCTTCTTTGAGATTCTTTTTTTTGTGTTGGTGCTACTCAAAAAGACAAATGTGCAGGAGATGCCTTTTCTAATTCCTTTCTAGGGCTTCAGAAACTTGAGGGATGATCAGAGATGACTTTGAAAGCTGATGAGTCCTTTCGCATGCCTTCATTCTCTCTACAAGATCATAAATCTATGGAATTTTCTTTTGGCAGTTCAGACACCAATCAGCATAACTCGCTGACTTACTGTTCTCATTTCACAGAGAATCTAAATCCTACGTTAATACCTGCAGCTCATGAATGAGAAAATAATATTACATGTGTTATGATGCTTCTTCCCTGTTTTGCTGTGTTGTTTCTTTGTGATGAAATGGGAATGGAAATAGAAGTTGCATGGTCTAAGTGATCTGTTTAATAAACACTTAGTGTGAATTCAGAAGTAGTCACTGGAGCAACTGTACAGTAAGAAGGAGTAACATGTGAGTACACAATTATGATCTCTTTTACTTGAATTGCAACACTAGGGACTAATTCTAGAAATGGAGAGTAGTTACTTGCTATTCACCAAGAGAGCACACAGTCTTTCAAAACACACCCCAAAGTTTTCACCTTTTAAAATTATATAATGGACTATAATCTGCCTTACTCTTAGGCTGTAGTTGTTAAATGTGGCCACTGAAGATTTAAAGTACCTGTTAACTATTAGTTACAGGTATTTTTATAAGAATGACCAACTCCCTTTCTTCATCCCCAGTGCAACCTCATTAAAATATCCTCTAAAGTAGCTACTAAAAAATGAAGTTAAAGACCCACTGCAAATTATGCTCAGTTGCAAAGACTGCACACAGAAGCAATACTGTGGAATGTAAGTAGTCTCATTAACTTCAGAAAGACTGATTATTAGCCAAAAGTCTAATGCTATACCTGCAGATCTTTTTGAACCCTAAGCCTAGTTTTCCTTTTATTTGCCTAAAAGCCAAGAAGTCTTACAGGCTACAAACACAAACATCCAACTAGTTGATCAAGAGGATCTTCCTGTCCATACCTGTCTGGAAGGGGTGTTTGCAACTCAACACATTTCCAAGACCTTACAGGACTGGGTCCCTGTTTGAAATGGCAGAAGAACCCCAAGGAGGGCGCATGATTCCTTTTTCTTGGCATGTGGTGCAACATAATGATCCAGTAGACTCAATGTAGCTTAGGTTGACCAGTTTGAATACTGCCCAATGTTTAGAACGCTACAATAATTATAAGAAGTTTGACTTGTCTGTTTGACTTGCTGCGACATTATGTAACATAAGGCAATAAGGCTGATTGTGCCACCAGGCCACTAATGGCAATGATTCCTTGAGCAGCACTTTCAACTGGATGATTAACAAGGCCCTTAGGCAGAGATTAAACTGGCTTGTGAAACTGATTTCGAGTTGAATTGTATATTATAACTAGTTTTTTCTTTAAAAACACATATTTACTACTTAGCATATGAAAAGTTTGTCTGAGTTTCATTAGAGCTAGTGGCTAGGCCTTTGGGAGGTTTTATTCTGTCTTATTAAAACCAATAGTTCATGCCACCCTTGCCCTTTCAGAATTTCAACCATGGTATTAGAGGCCATGCCATTTTAACCAAAAACCTATTTCTTCTGCTTAAATATCAGCAACAATATTTACATTTATCAAGAACAGTGGATATCAAATGCTGGCTCACTTGTTGGTTATTAAAACTGTAAAATTTTTTTTTTTCCAGATGAAAATACACTGAATAGTCATGCTGAAAATGCTAAATGACCCTTCAGACTTTGCAGAGAAACATTATCTATTCAATTAATGGGCCATAAAATGATTTAGATAAAAGACAAGCCTGAAATGTCTTTAGAAATCCAAGAGAGGAAAGCTAATACTATCTAATTTCTTAAACTTCAAGGATATAAAAGGTTTAGGAAATGTAAAACATCACTTGCACAGGATTCTGCATAACACTTTAGGAAACCAGAAACTACAAACTGAAGGGGGAGGAGAAGTACAATATCCTATATGCGGTAAAACACACATTAATGCATGAACGCACACTGTCATTTTCCAGGGGCGATGCATTTAATACACTTTCCAGCTAGGATGACTGAAGAACAAGAAGGTCAAGTGATCTGACCGCAGACATTGGTCAATGGCTCTGTGTGATTGGAATTAGCACTTTCCTGGCTCCCACAAACCACTACACCAGGACCTCTCATAAATATATTTTTTCCAATCTGTGAAATAATTTATTAGCTGTCATGGCTATTACGCCACGATAAACCAGCAATTTTACATCTTCACTGATACATATGCAGAAAATGTTTAAAAAAAGGAAAAACCAAGGACTTGACTTTCATTGATGTTGGCCAATTTGCTTTGAAAATTTCATCCTATAACTGCTAAAATTGCAATATTATCTCAGCTTTACAGAAAACTACTTGAATTTTAATTAATTCTTTTCCTGTGTAATTTTTTGTCCTGAGTTTTTATGGTATAATAGTCCATCTATTATCAGTTAACAAATTTCCTTTCAGCTACACCCCTGTATGGAGATTCTGACCATAGCTTCCCTGTCTTGGGTGCAAAGAAATTGTCATTTAAACTTTGGCGAGTCACCCAAGTGGACACTGCATAGCCTTAAGGAGCAATCATGATGCATAGAAGAGGGAGTCACAGGAGCTCCCTATTGCCATACATTTCATTGCAGTAAACTGCAGCAAGGCCCTACTCCAGCTGGTGTCAGGATACCAGGCTTTTATGTTTGCTTTGACTGACTCAAAATCATAGAACCAGTTGAGGAAAACTTAACGTTTTTCCAGTTATAAATGTATAGATAGGAAAATGTAGATGTCTCCAACCAGAAGAACAGCAATTAACAGTGGTAAGGAGTCATCTGCACTGTATACAAAATGTTATCTTTGTCTTTCAAAGCCCTGAAAATACTCAGTGTACCACTGAGTCACACATGGCTGTGTTAATGCGGCTAGCTAACTCATTATACATATAAAGGCACAAATCAACCTCAAAATAGTAAGAAAGATGGAGTTGAGATATTTTAGACAAACTTAACTTTCATGTTTCCAGTAAATTTAATAGAGGTTTATTGCACTAGGAGATAAAACCCAGTAAAGTAGATTTCAGGTGCTGGATGTCAGGATAAGGAAAACAAAATGCAAGAAACCAATAAAAATGTGTAAATTGTATTAGCTAAAGGCAAAAAGACAGTGTCTCTAAGGATAGTGAAGTTTTATAAATAACACTAACCTTGCTTTCCAGTGAAGGTGTGACGTGCGTCTTCCAATCTTCCACATCCACTACTGTTCCTCTCCACATTGTCGCTGTACCGAGTCCCTGCCTGCTGGGCAAGAGCAGTGCCTTTGCCTGGTTAGGAGCTGCTGGATGCTGCCTTTCTTCTGTGGGAGCATTGGCTGGGGTATTTTCCCTCTACCTACACTGCAGTTCTCATGCAAACTGCAGCAACGTAAAATCTTTGAAGCCTTTATCTCTCTCAGTTATGAGTACAATTGACCAAGAAGTTCAGACTGCACTAGGAGTGAGAGGTCTGACAGACAGACACTGCAGTTGTATTATGCCTCCTGCTCCTAAGAAAAAGGATGTAAAAAATAAATGAGACAACAACTTACTACCTCTGCCTAGTGATCATGTTTTTTTTCTCACCAACAGACTGAACATTTCTGTATGGCTGTGTAATAACAGTACAAATCCAGGAAACTGTAGCTTGGTACAGGGGAAATGATGAAGGGTGTATGAGTTGTGGGGGCTTCTCTGACAGAATGACCAACAGACTGTTGACCCTTCAATAGCTATGACCAGCACTTGACACCGCTGTGCTGCTGCTGACAGCGCCATTTCCAGGTGAGGTCTCCTCTTGGGTACTCTACTCCAGATATGATGTCATAAGAACGCTGTCAAGTTCTTGTTGAGACCTTTCATACCCTCCTCACATGTGGGTGGTAAGACTAGGCTTTGTCGAGATTACTTTGAGTTTTCAGGTAGTGCAAACCTTGACAGGGATATACCATGATTTCTATTAGTGTGGTTTATAACTAGCCCACGCTGCCTGAGTCCTTTTTTCTGCAGGTGCAAAGGCATAAATACAGCAACATCATTGTTGTCCATGAAGGCATTACTGTGAGTACTCGAGAGACAACAAGACAACTGATGGTGGTGTGACCTGACTTCACTGACAGTTTAAATTCTGTAGCATTATTCCATGACAAATACCATGGTCAGGGAAATGTTGGCTGACACTGCTTTCCCAAGCTCTGGGCAGCAGCCTTATTGCCTGTGCTGTGACCTCGTGAGAGCTCATGGGTCAGCAGAGCAGGTCCTAGTTAGACCCTGTATGTTTGCTGAGATGCTGTGACAGCTAGTGACATAATAGGCAACTCTCCTCCATGTAAGCCACTATCCCACAATGACTCCTTTGGTCAGTCTGATGGGATGCAAGTGAGTAGGTTCTTGGTTTTACAGTAGTTAAAAAAGCAAGGAGCAAACCACAAGAGCATTTAGGTCAAATTACATGTGTTTGGACTAACTAAAGTCCCTCTTAGTTTTTCAGGGTTGATGATAATATTTTTTTAGTCTTTGTCTTGAACCAATGTGCAGTCGGTGCATGCTGTGCTCTCCACAAGTGAATTTCTGTGGTGTGTCAGCTGAGCCTTCCTTTTTCTTGGCTGTATTAGTAGAGCTGATGTGCTTCATTATTTAGTGTTTGTAAAGCTCTTTTCATCTCTTTGAAGCATGCAAGCTGCTAATTACTCAAGCCATGGCTGAGAGTTTCTGCAGGAGTAGGCTACTTGGTCTCTTACTATTCAGAACAACTAAAGGTCATATGAAACAATTTTTAGAAGAATATAGCCATGGTATTTTGCTTATAGTTAGTCAGCAAGCAACATTTCTGTAGGAAATGTCAAATTGTGCAAGATTTGACTTTTTGATATGAAAAGAAAATAGACAGACTGAAACCAGTAAATTGTTTGGAGGATGCTGTTTGTCTGCATTGCCCTGGTCTTGATAAAGGTCACTTGTGGTGGGTGAATGTTAGACTGAAACCTTGGCACAGTCTGCCAGGAAACTTGCCCCAGATTTGGCAAAAGTTCTTTAAATATGAGGTTCTTCCAAAGAAACACTTGGGTGCAGGGTGTCTGCACTCATCTGTGGCATTTGGCTGCCTTCCTGACCCCTGGTTTCATGGGGGGAACCTCCCCTTGGCCCTCATCACACAAGAAAAGCACTGAGAACAGGAATAGAAATTATTCACTTTCCTAGTTCAGTGAACGGAGATTTTCTGAGCTGCCAAAAGTTCTCAAGAAATGGTGCAGAAGGTTGAGAAAAAAGAGTAGTCCCCAGGGTGGTTTTATGGCTCAGACCCTGTTCCTCAGGGTCAGTGAGGGAGATAATTCCCCCAAAACTTTGAAGTGGGGAGGCAGAAGAAGGAAGGCAGGGAGAAGCATGGAGCAATAAACTCCCCCTATGTCCACAGGTTTAAAGTTCACAAAGTGGCGAAACAGAGAGTGGCGCAGCTGAAAGTGCTTTAACTGGATGCAGAGGGGAACATACAGGAAGATGCACTCAGAGTGTGCACAAGTCTGTGCCAGGGAGACCAGCAGGACACAGTGATTGGAAATGAAAGGCAGAAAGAGGAAGTGGCAGAAAACAGAGGTGGGGAGGATGGAGGGGATGCTGGTGCCCTGGCTGCACATACACGGCCACCGCCTCACACGCACGCAGATCTGCAATGCCAGTGCAGTAGTATGAGAGCTGAATTCATCTACGCTGACCAGTGTTTTCCCTTCTCTGAACTTTCAAAAGCTTAAAATAAATTTATTTTCTTGCTTCTGCCTTTCTTCAAGTGTACTTGCACATATGCTTTAAATTAATGCCTGCTCTCTGAGGATGAATCGCTGCACTTCAGACCTTCAGGTGGAAGCTTCAGCAGGTTTGCAGTTGGGAGGCTGAGAGGTCTTCTGGCAAGCAGGGCTCTAACAGGACACGGTCCTGGACTATATAAAGCAGCGAAATGCAATATAGTTATAAAAGGGAATAGAAATGCCATGTTATATTGGTATAAATCGCTATTCCCCTCGCCTTTATTTCATAGCATGGATTTCTTGTTTGTAAGGAGTTAGCATGACCTTTGGGTGTTTTAGGTGACGTAATATTGCCCTCTTCTGGCAAAATATGGAAATTACTTTTTTGGTTGAGGTGAAAGTACAGCCAAGTCTTGCTCCCGCGAGAAAACGGGATGGCTTGGATGACGGCAACTACAAAACGCATCATGTTAAGTCAGGTTTAGGGGGCCTCTGTGATAATTGCAGGGTGCAGAAAGTAGCAACCACAGCTCTGTAGCCCTGCGTCTCGCAGGGCTGCATGAATGGATGCACCAGGGTGGGTCACCACATCTTGCTGTGGCTGAAAGTATTAAGCACTGGTGCCTCCTCAGCCCAGGCACTGATTTTCCTCAACCTCACAAATCCAGGATTTAGATAACTAAGAATGGACTGCACAATGCTTTTTCTACGTACAAATGCAAACACATGTTGCAAATAAGCATAAATTAATGTTGCTAGACCTAAGTGCTGGAAAGTCTAACTTTAAGCTTCATAAAATCAGAACAGTAACAAACTGAGGGGTTTTGTTTTCCTTTGTCTTTTGATTTTTAAGTGAATTTTCTCAGATACTCTTCTATAAAAAAAAATTTCCTAAACTTTTAATGGGAAAAGATCTCATACTTCCATAAGAAGAAAAAAAGTTCAGAATTCTGTATATTTGCTTGTTTTCAAGAATTGGGTTTCTATGAAGAATATAAAATCTTGAAATTTGCATTAAAATTGGGAAAATTGACAGCATATTCTACATTATTAAAAAAACTAAACTAGTCATTTACACTTGTGGCCAGTTTGTTCCTGGCCATTGCCTTGTCTGTCCTCTAGCCCTGAACTGCAGAATGCTGAATGTACTCTCCTTTTTCAAGACTATGATTACATTTAATATGCACAATCTATACAGAGGCTATTCCCGAAATGCAGTGCAGCCCATTATAACTCATAACCAATTTCCCCCTTGTTTATTTATTTTTTTTTAATAGGAAAACATTCTATGGAAAACACTTGCCATTGCATATATTTGAACACACCAGTCCTGATGAATGAAGATGAATTTCTGATTTGTGTCTCACTTTTGGATTATATAGCATAATTTAATGGTAACAAAAAGGTCAGATTTTATCACTGCAGCAGAGGAAAGCTTGGAAACAGAACTCAGGTACAACAGAGACATTTACTTTGGACTGGAACGATTCTGTAAGTAGCTGAAAAAGGAAATCCTTTCCTAGTGAGGG
Source organism: Strix aluco (assembly GCF_031877795.1). Classification (NCBI taxonomy): domain Eukaryota; kingdom Metazoa; phylum Chordata; class Aves; order Strigiformes; family Strigidae; genus Strix; species Strix aluco. The sequence continues at coordinate 36,786,780 of NC_133931.1, forward strand.
ACCAAATCTAGTATTTCTTCCACTACTGCAGTCAGACAGCCAATGCCACCAAGAGGCTGCCAGATGTTGAGATTCATGCTTCTCACAGAGGGCTGGTGCCCTTCTGTCACCAAGGCCTTTCATGAGCTCCTTGGCTGAGGGGATGGAGTGGCCAAGACTTTGATCACCCAGCTGAGGTGGGCTGCAGGTCCTGCATAAATGACTTCCACTGAGTTGCAGCTAAAGTTCCACAGGGTTTAAATCCAGTCCTTTTTGCACTTCCTCAGTGATTGTGCTGCAACTGTACCTGCTCAGTTAATCAGAAATACCAGATGAGTGGCATCTGAAAGGGGGATCACTTTGTGGAAATTCATATTAATATATATACCACAAGTCTTAAAAGCTCATGGCTATTACAATTCTCCTAGCCACCAGGGCTCATCTGGCTCTGGTTTCAGAAAGGCTCTCTTGCAGTGTTCATCCAGGTTTTAGCTGTTGAGGAGTAGAGCTGTCCTTTTTTTTTTTTTTTAAAGCTTGAAAAAAATATGTTCAACAAATGATGTGCAGTGCTTAGTGCTCTGAGCAACCGGGAGGCCTACAGACGTGTGTGACAAAGCCAGTGCTAAGGTGATTTACCTGGTCTCCTGTCACTGCTGTGTCAGTCAAATAGCTCATCCCTTTTCCTTCTGCTTAGGTCCTTCTACACTCTGAAACTTCTTTTTCTTGGAAGTGCTGGGATGACTGTGCAGGCAAATAATTTTGTTGCATATGCTCAGATTTCTTGATCTGTGGCTGTTGTGTGCTACTGGGTAGTACTGGCTTGCCATTTCACCCTCCCCCCAAAATTCTGGATGAAGTAAAAAAGTTTCATGTACTCATATACTGACATTATTTGCAGCTAATGAAAAGAGCTTAAGTCTGGGGAAACACAATATTTTGGAGTAACCATATTAAGGAGGTTTGAATGTCTGAGAGGTCCTGTTAAACAGAAAATGAATTTGAAACCATTTCTTCAAGCAGTCTGTCAATATCATATTTAATTTGATTTTTCAGAAGCAAAGGAAGTCAACAGTCCAACATGCTGTTTAGGAAATGAAAATGAACATCAGGAAAAACATAGAGCTGATAATAATTTTAAAAGAAAACTTGCAATTGTCTCAGAAATGGCAGAAGCCATTTCTGACAGAGATTTCCACAGCCAGCAGAAGGAGGCCTCTGGGTCACTCCCTGTGGGGTACCAGTGTGGCCAGTCTCCCACCGGTGATGGCCACTGCCAGGCAGGCTGCACTCCTGCACCTTCTGCAAACTCACCAGTGGATGGAGCCTCAGGAGCTGCCTGCAGACAGGGATGTTGGGCCTCTGGGCCGGGTCCTGAAAAGACCCTCATCCAGAGGAAGCTGCTGTGACCTAGGTATGTGTAGGATCTTCATGTCAACACAGAAATAGGTTGGGAGGGCTGCCTCTGGAGTCAGAAAAATAAAGGAGAGAAAGAGGACATTTAGAGGTATTCTTATTTCATCTTTTGTAATTTTCTTCATAATTTTTTCCCCAAACAATATCTTTTTTTGTAGATATTTAACAGGTAGTTAAGAGCAGGAGCCAAACATGCATTGCGACCATTCAGAAGCTGGGATGTGTTGTGCAAGGCAGGACATTCTTCCAATCATCTTTCAAATCCTTTGGGACCCTGAACTACTTGTTCAGAGCAACCGAATATGTTAAATATAGTGGAGCTTTATTTATTAGCTGGCAGACGATATTAAGTTCTTTTAATTAGAGTGAAGTATATCATCCAAATGCAGAATTAGTTAGTAAGTTATTTGCTTATTTAAATCACAGTGTTTGTCTGTAGGTCATTACAGGTACACGTAAACTGCAAGACCTGAGTGAACATCTACTTTGAGCCCAGATGTCCGCTCCTGTTATGGAGCTAGGATAAAACTTGGCCATCTTCCCCTTCAAATTCTGATTTCCATGGGATAAAAACACTGCACAGAACCAGGACTCAATCCAGCTCCCCTCAACCAGAGTACTGAAGACAAACACAGCCTGTATGTGGGTCATTAGTTTTGCTCATATTTATTTAGATGAATCCTGATCTTCATGCAGATCACAGCATGCAGAATTCCTACTGATGTTCATAGGCTTTTTGAGCTGGTGAAGTTCTGCAGAATCATATCTTAAAGGCCTCTGCCTGGAAAGACCTTTGCACTGAGCCTGGCAGCTGTCATAAGGTTCCGTTTGAACACAGGTCTCCCACCACACACTTGGATGTGCAGGTTAAAGAGATGTCTGCTATGTGCAGTGACATGGTGACAGATCTTCCCTCTTTACAAGGGAAGGAAAACCAGTAGCAGTAGAGGGTCATGCTGCCATCCAGAGGGAACTCAACAAGCTGGAGAAACGGACTGACAGAAACCTCATGACATTCAACAAGAAGAAGTGCAAAGTCCTGCACAACCGCATGCACCAGTACAGGCCATGGGCAGGTGTAAAGCAGCTTTGCAAAAAAAGATCTGGGGAGGTCCTGGTGGTCACCAACTTGAACATGAGCCAGCAATGTGCCCTAGAAGCAAAGGTGGCTAACACTATCCAGGGCTGCACTAGGAGGAACGTTGCCAGTTGTGGAGGGAGGTGATCCTGCTCCTCAGCACTGGTGAGGACACACCTGGAGTACTGGATCCAGATCTGGGCTCCCCAGCAAAGAGAGACATGGACATACTGCAGAGAGTTCAGCAAAGGGCCACTAAGGTGATGAATGGACTGGAGCATCTCTCCTCTGAGGAAAGGCTGAGAAAGCTGGGACTGTTCAGTGTGAAGAAGTGAAGGCTTAGGGGGAGCTCACCAACATATATAAATACCTGAAGGGAGGCTGCAAAGAGGATGGAGACAGACTCTTCAGTGGTGCCCAATGACAGGAGCAGAGGCAATGGGAGACAGACTCTTCAGTGGTGCCCAATGACAGGAGCAGAGGCAATGGGCATAAACTGAAACACAGGAAGTTTCCCTTTGAACATCAGGAAACACTTTTTCACTGTGGGAAACACTTTTTCACCGTGAGGGAGATGGAGGACTGGCACAGGTTGCCCAGAGAGGTTGTGGAGTCTCCATCCTCGGAGATACTCAAAAACCATCTGGACACGGTCCTGGGCAGCCTGCTTTAGGTGGCCCTGCTTGAGCAGGAGGGTTAGACTAGATGAACTCCAGAGGTTCCTTCCAGCCTCAACTGTTCGGTGATTCTATGAACTTTCTCTGATCAGACTCACAAGATCTAGGTTATATAATACCCTGACTCTTCAGACATTTCAGTTTATCCTGAAATCATGGTGCACCTTGTAGTAACCACACTATTTTGAAGACGACTGTGAGCCTGGCAACACTGAACTGGTTATATGAGAATTTGTTTTTAAGGGTCTGCGGTCTCTAAGGCAAGAACTTAACTTTTCACACTTTTGCAGTTCACATTTAAAAGATGATTCAGCCTTGGCTGGCCTGTTTGGTATAATGTAACATGTTTTATTTGCAGTATGTCTTTCATTAAAGTTTCAAAAATTGAGAGTTTCAAGGTAACTATTGCTGACTGCAGCATTCATTAATCACAGATGTTCTCCTCTTTGTGCAGGTGAAATAGGGTCACTGCACATCTCTATGTATTCTTTTTTTGGGTGAAGAATAGGTATCTAATCCTCCCTCTCCCCAGAACCATTTGAGGGTTTTTTTTCACTCCAGCTGATCAGCGTGGTGTGGTTCCAAGGACAGCTTTGGTGCATGACTTTTGACTCACTGGTATGGATAACAGTTCTAAGTAAGACAGCAGATCTACGGGAAAATGTTCATATTCTTCAAACACCAGAACAACATGTAGCTATTATGATTTTGAGTTGTTACTCAAAAATCTCCTTGATGAAATATTTCCAGCATCTCTTCTATACTTCTTTTTTTTTATTTTTTTTTTTTTTTGTCAGAGATAAGAACTTGGAAGCATATCCTGTAATTGTTTCTATTTGCTATTGTTTATGGCATCTTCCTTGCAAATACCATCTTCTGAGGACATTACCTGCAGGTGAGTTATATACAACAAATATATCTATTCCAGGTGACAGAGCAGCAATCTGCTGTCCAAATGGTTTGCTGAGAGCACTGTTACCACTGTATCACAGGCTCTGAAGATAACTTTAGCATCTCTCACTCATATTTCAGACTTCTGAGACCGGACTTCTGGACCAGATGCCCAACACTCTAAATATGATAAATGGCAAAATATAATAATAGCTAGAAAAGTCAGGTACATATTCCTGAATGGTGCTTGTACTAGTGAAAATGCCAGGACTTGCACATCTTTCAAGAACAGTCAGTGATTGCAAACAAATGGCCCCACTAAGAGCAGCTGCTAATTTTTTCAGCATGTCTTTTCATGTCTTCATTTTCTTAGTTGATGTAGGACAGATGGTTCAAGTATTTAGCTGCAGGTACAACTGCAGCTGGGGTAGGAAAGGTATATTTAATGCAGTGCAATCAAATTTCCAATCTATTTAAAGACGGTTATCGTTGTTTCTTACTAGTCAGCAGGAAGAGGGGATGAAAGGACACCAGGACTTTCTGAAATAGAGCAGAAAATTGGGGTTGTTCTTTTCCTTCTATCCTGCCTGGTCCACAGTGCACACTCAAACATGCAGAAGTGATCATGTTTCTAGAAGCCAGTGAGGTATATATTTAGAGCGGATGAAATAATAGCACAATAAAGTAATATGTTGATAGGAAAGAGCTGTCAGTGTAATTAAGACTTGGTTATAGACCAGAATAATGAAAAGCATCCACCATCTAAGCACAGAAAGGGGCAAGTTTTATAAGGAAAACACATTTTCCCAATCTTGCTATAAACTTTGGTTATAAATAACAATGGTATTGAATAATTTTCCCATTCATATGTAATGCATGCATAATGAAAACATTGAGACAGGCTCTGGACATATGTATAAGCAGGCAGAGGATGATTATTGTGAGGCAGATACACAGATTTAGTTCTGAGATCAGATAGAGTATATATGCAATCAATACACTGTAAAGAGATTCTTTGGTGCATGTTCAGAATCTTTCTTCTGACTTGCTGTTTTTGCTCATTAACATTAATGTAAGTCTGTTCTGCTGTAAATCTGGACATCAAGTCCTAGGTCAAACACATTTCTGTGTCACTGCTGTGCCATGTTGACATTTGACTGAGAACAGTTGTAGAATAATTGTAGAGGTGGTTCTGTGGGATGTGATCTTTTTGCTTGGAGTGGGTTGGGTGGCTTGTGAAGGAACACAACATTCAATGTGAAAAAGAAATTCAGACAAAAGAATAGGATAGAAGCTAGAACTGGAAGAAGACTTTGCAGATCTTCCCCCTTTCTTTCCTTCTGAAAAATGCATTTTTGAATTCATTAAATCATGTCAGATTATTTCAGTTTTTGAGACCATTAAGTGATGGTCTCAAAAAAAAAAAAAAATCAGTAAAGTTTTTTCATTTGCATGTTTACAGAGCAGCATTTCAGATTTTTTCTGTTGAGACAGAATCTCATTTAGACTTCCTGAAATTAACTTTTACTGTGTTTTACAATAGATCAACAAAGTCTTAAACAATGATGTTTGCATATGTGGGTGTGTATCCATGTTTCCTTCATGTTCTCCCTAGTAGATCTGAATCCCACCCTGATTTTGTCCAGTTTTAGCAGCCAGGTAGTGATCTCAGAGGTCATGAAGTCAAGTATTGCCTTAGAAGCCTGAATGTGAGAAAGCTATGCTGTGTACTTGCATAGGAAACCCGTAAGTGGAAAGAACTAAGTGGCCAAAGATGAGATGTTTCAGTCAGCACTCACATTTTGACATTAAAGTTACTCACATATAAGATCCAAATTCAAAGAAAATCAGTTTGTTAAGAAAAAGATAATGGCTCTTTTTTAACACCAAAACAATAATTTAGGTTCTGGCTAAGGCAAGGGAACCAGTAAATCAGCTAGCTGCTCTGTTCTCCTGCAAGATATATTTCTGTGAGGGACTTTCAGAACAATTGCCCTGATAAAAAGGTCAGAGGTCAGTCAAGAAGACATAAACCACAGGAGAGAAAGCTTGTAGGCATCAAGGAACAGCACTGCTAGTGGGTCAGGTTTCGGCATTACCCCAGGGCTGACAGGAGTGACCAGAGCAAGATGGAAGATACTGAAGTATGACTTGTCCAGCTGGGCACTGTTGCTGTTCATTTGTGCCTGTGACTCCCTCTACTTTGCAAGGTTATCAAGGGAAGGGTTTCATCTCACCTAATTCTTCTCTCCTTTCAAAAGTCAGATGGAACATCTAGATCCTACAGTCAGAAGCAGTTAAGCATCTCCACAGGATGTGTCACCCTGTCTTAAACTGAGTGCCTAAAGTAAGCTGAACTGCCTTCCTCAAGTGCCTACTACTTTCCACTGACTGACAAAGTTCACAAATCCTGCTCAGGCTGCAGCCCTAACTTGTAGATGGATTGAATTAGGTGAGTTGGATCCTCTCCAGGTTGTATGACAAGGCCTAGGAGTGACTGCAGTGCACAGATCCTTTTTGCAGGGATTGCAAAGCCTGCAGAAAGTACTGGCAAAAGTTTGATCAGTTCCTGTGCCAGGAGAATTGGGTGCCTGATTACAATCCATCAGACAGTTAACTGTGCTTTAACTTCCTTCCTCATTAATATTTCCAGAAGTAGGAAGTGTTGCTATAATGCCATTTTTTAATGTTGATTTAAATGATTCATAGCATTTACAAAGACTCTGTTTTGTCATTGCAGTTATTGACCAGTTATGTCTACCACGCTACCACTGCCCTTTAAAATATCACAGAGGTTTTTATTTTTAATGAAAACAAGCTTTAAAAATATCCTTTGAGAACATTTCATTTTCCTTAATGCAGTCAGCTGAAAATACCCAGACTTTCCAAATGTGCTCATTTCTAATTTCCCCCTTATCCTTCCCTTGCTGGGTAAGGTTGAGACTTTGGCCAGTGCTTGTGTTGTGCAGGGTGACCAGGGCTGTCTTCCCCTGCATGACATGGCAAGAGGTATTGCAGCAATGAGATGTCAAATGCCAGTTGAGAGAGAGACATTTTGCTGGAAATCCTTTCCACATCCAACCCACAATAAAATGCAGACTACAGAGAGTACAGTGTCAGTAAATTGTCACCATGTTTCCAAGATTATTTTTTTTGCTTGTTTTTTGTCTCCACAAAGGCCCATACAGAACCACTTTAAGAGCAACTTATAAGTAGATGTATATGTATGCTCCTGCTCTCTGCTTCCCAGGTAATGATCCCACCTGGAGGCTATAATTAAGAGCATGCACTACCTCCTTACCTCCTTAGGGACCACAAGATAGGCTCACTGTTGCTTTTTCCATCTGACAAATGAACAAATCTCCTTTCTGCCTGTCAGCTGTGAGGCAGACCAGGACTTGCTTCAAAGTGACCAGCCTGCCATCCGGCAGAGATGCATGTGATGAACCACACACAAAAATACCAAGTTCCTTGTATCACTGCAAACATGGGGCAAGACCCCCTGGGTGCCCTGAGTCTGTGTAACTCCACCAGTTGCAGTAGAGATTTAGAACAAGGTCCTGCAGGAATTGCAGAGGGATTTTCTTTGCCTGTGCACGTTCTTCACATCACAGCTTGTATGGGGTCTCTTCAGCCCTCACTAGCATGACTCAGTACTCCTGTGAGGCAGCTGGTGTCCATATGGATGAGATATCTGCCTCATCCCAGCCAGCCAGAACAGCTGGGGAACTTGTGTGAGGTCAGTAACTGGTACCGAGGGAGGTCATTAAGGGATTACTTTCAGGAGTATAAGCTTTGATGTCCAGGACTTGCACATAGGAACTGTAGTGTCTTGACCTTTAAAACACAGTTTAATTAAGATGGACACTCAGTGTATTTATATTCACAGGTTTAGGTACTGAGACACAGCACCACACAACCATGGCTGTACCACTTCCCACCCTGGGCTGGCAGGTGTGAAACCAGCCCTTGGGCCTCCACAGCACTTCCATGTCTGGAGCTAACAGGGTCCTGGCTCAGATTTGCCTGCCCTTGCTGAGGTGGGACATGTGTTGAGTGGTATAGGGAGGCTCTTGGATCCCTCTGTGCTGGGGTGGCAGGAGAAGGCTAGTAGCCTGTCCCAGGTGGCCCCCAGCCATGCTGGGCAGCATGCGCAGGGGTGCTCCTTGTCTGAAGGCAGCATGGAATCTGGTGGCAGTGTGGGACTCGCTTGCTCAATATGCACACGGGAAGCACGTTACGTTTTCATTTCCACCTACACACTGCCGTATGGAGAGAGCTAAGAGTGCCACTGTTTCTGTTCAGGATATTTTGTCTTTTGACATGGGAAGTGGACAGGACAGCCATCTCCAATGGCACAGCATGGCTTGTCTAAACACTTTGTTTTGTGGTTAAAAACACTCAGTCCTCACAGAGCAGGTGTTCAATAAATGCAATGAATCAAAACTGGTTCCAAAGTAGGGCATTTGGGAGCAGATTCCAACCCCATTTTCTTTCTGTGCTTTTCATCTGTCAGGCAGAGAGTACAAGGCAATTAGAAGGATGACTGCAATGCTGCAGTGATACATTTGAATCAAACAGTACATAGCTTTGCCACTATTTGGTTTATAAGATACTGTGTCAGATTCCTTTCTTTTGTAGCACTATTTGTAGAAAACCACGTCCACTTCTGTTGTTATGGTGCTCCTCAGTCTGATTCACTCCTTCCAGCCACAATTTCCAAAGCATCAGTGCTTGCTGTAACTGTCCCTGAGCAGAATTGGAAATCAGAGGACAGACAAATGTTACCAGATAAAAAAGTCTTTTTAATGCTGTCACTTTTGCTTTAGTGGACATTGCAGACCATTGTATTACAGTCTAAACTACTTTTCTCTGGAACATGGAGTTTTCCTACAGACCATCTCAAGGTGGAGTTCATAGTTGTTCTTGTGATATTAATCCCAGAAATTTCTATTTTCAGTGAGTCAGCTTGGGAAAGAAATCAGAGGCACTCTACTGCTCTTCTGTACTTTCAGCTATTTTATAGATAAGGTCTTTGACTACATCCATCTACATGTGAAATCTTTCATTGTCCTACAAAACATTGATATAACAGGTACAAAGACTATCCCAATAAAAATTCATCAGCTGCTGTAATTAAAGGTTGTGCAACTTTATTTTTTTTTTTTTTTTTTTTTTGTAAATACAGACTTCAGTTCCCACATCTTCTTTGCTATTCATCTCGTATCAGCTAGATTAGGACTAGAATTAATCAAGTACTCATTGCTATTCTCATCAAGAGTCTGAGAAACAATGAACTGATTGGCATTTTATATCATAGCAGGCTTTAACAATCATTAAAAAATAATTAACAGTGATTTGGCTTGTTTACCTATTGTTTTGAAGAAATGCTATGAAACTGTGCTATTGTTGATGCTAATTTTAAAGTAGATTGCTATCCAACTGCTCTTTAGTAGTAATACCTCCAGGGTTGTTTGTAGAACACCTTGATTTGGTTTGGGTGAACTGACTGCTGAAATCACATCTGCGCTGTGAGCTGCCTGTTAAAACCTGCCCTCACTGTGCCCAGCTCTCTGCAGCCAGTCTCTTTCCAGAAGCTTTTTCCTTCTGCTTCAGATGCAGAAGTCCCTGACACTGTGTTCATATAAGCCTGGGAGGAGGCGGTTGTTCTCAGGTGTCTGCCCTGGCCCTGCCCTGATCTGTCCCCAGGAGGCCAGGGACATCCCCAGGGCAGTTCATCCCTGAATAATCTGTTAGGGCTATTTATTGCAGCAGAGTGTGAGGCAGCCCCATACCTAACTGACAACAAGAGTATCCAGCAAAATCCCTCATTGCACTGAAGCATTGGCTTATTGGAAGCAGACTCCTGCAGTCCTGAAATATCTCTTTTGCTAATATCCTCCCTCAACTCCCCAGGACCAGCCAGGGTTATGGATATCCAAATTGATAAATGTCTGATACACATGTTTTTTAATAACTGTATCATAAAATATTCAGTAACCCCTGGGACTGCAGTGCCTGGTCTCTAGCTATGACCTAGCATAATTCTCTGAGCAGCTGCCTCTCAGGGCCTGAGGTCTTGATTTAAAGTCCATTGAGGTGAGCAGGAGCTTTCTGTTGGCACTGGTGATGCTGGATCTGGCCCAGAGGCCCAGATCCTTCATCATCTTATTCTTACAGGTGATCCATAAGGAGTCTGTGTTAGGAGCAATAACTGTGTTATTGCTGTACCATGCTGGCCTCACCAAACCTAAACAAATACCTACTGAATCTCTTTCTTCCTCACATATTACTTGGGAGAGCATTTGAGTGTTATTTTAGCTCTGAGAACTAGGAAAGATAAGCATAGGTAGAAAGTCCCGCTATGGATCTAGATGACATTTGATGCCAGATCTGGTTTGAGCACACCATATAAATCCCATTTCTTAGAGTTTAATCACATACAGAAAAGAGGGTACAGTTAATCAATCAAACCTGATCAGGCAAACCTGTCTCAGAGCTGCAGGTGGTCCAACTCTACCTGTCTAGCTTCTGGCCTGTGGACTTTGGATCTACTCTCAGGACATACAGTTACAGAGAAAATTCCCAATTTGCAGTTGTATCTGTGCTATTTTCAGCTGTGAATTTTTTTCTACTTAGTCGCTCTGTGTCTTTAGAGCATGTTCAGGGTAGTATAGTCACTGGCTTATTTGTGTCCTTCTTTATTATCACAGCTCAGGTGAACGCCTTCTGGAAGGAATCATCCCTGAGGATACCACTCACTGAATCAGTCTTACAGGCTCTTTTAATGTACCTGCAGCAAGCACAAAGAGGATTCACAGCTACTAAATATTTCCTGGCCACTGAAGGAAAGGCTTATCTCAAATACTCTTCTTGGAAATGAGAGTGGCTCCTAGCATCAGCCCTGTTGCTTTTCTAGCAGCATCTCTGTGGCATTGGCAAAATGCACTGCTCATTAAAGAATGTATGACTAATACCCTTAATGGCTACATTAAAGGGGTCTCTTTTTAACTGTTTTTCCTTGGTTCTTGGAGGGGAGGCTGTGGGATTAAACAATGCAGCAAGAGCCAAGGACATGGGGGTCAACACAACAGTGTGTGGCAGAACTGCAAAGGAGAGCATGTTAGAGAGGTTACAGAGAGGAGACAACTGGCTGCAGCTGGACTCATCCAGGTCTTTCTCTGCATTTCTGAATGTTATTGCTGTGTATTAATACAGTTTCTGTGTTTTGGACACTGATAGTCAAACTGCCAGATGTATAGCTTAATTGATTGACACAGCTCCTATAAACTCAGCCAAGTTTCTACCACCTGACAGTCAAACACTAAGGAATATTTTTGAAGTGTAATTTTGATCATTACTTGCAATCAATACAAATGCTATTTTTAATCACCTGGCTTAATGGGGAGATTGTCACTGTTGTAAGCAGAGAGTAAATTCTGCTGTGTCTCTCAATCACGTTGTCTTCCCTGGTCCTCCCACCCTGGACATGGGTACCCAAGGGGCAGCACAGTCAGACTCAGCTCAGTTTGTGCTAATCCTGCCCAGTCCCGGTTTTGCAGGAGAGGAGCAGCCTCAGGCTACCCTGCACTGTGACTGTAGATGTGATAGGTTCTCAGGAGCAAAGCCTTACTACACTCTCTTGACTTCCTGCCTGTAATGTTAATCAAGCTGGCTCCTTTGTGAGGGTAAGTTGGTAGGCACATTTTCTGGATATTTTCCAAAGCAGCAATACCATTCTTTGAATCAAATGAACCAATCTTTGAAGCCAAATACCCAAGCTCATCCTTTAGGTAACTTAGTTCCATACTCTCAGTCAGTATTTAAATGATTTCCTACATCAGGATAGTTTATTGCCAATGACACCAACTTCTTTAATTCATTTAATTTTTGTTCTGAATGAAGTGGAAAATCCTGTACAGATATGTTTATACATGTCCTTTATGTAAATTTATAAGGGCTTACACATTGGCCTTGTAACAGAAAGCATTGGTCAGCCTTAGCTGGAAGGGTTTGTTGCTAATGCTGTCAATAAGAGTGTGTAACATACATACCAGTAGGACAGGATTCATCCCCAGCAGTGACTGTGGAGATGCTCAGCTGTGGTAATCTGCCCAGAACTTTGCATGCATCATGCTACATAATAGTAATAGGAGGGGCTACAATTATACCTTCTCTCCAGTCTAATTACTCATACAAATGATTATAACTTCAGTGGAACCAAAAATCCACCTGCGTGATATAATTGCCTAGTAAGCAGAACTTAATATTCTTTTTAAGGCAATGATTCACATACATTGTTCCATATCTGGCTCCAGATCTACCATTTTCCTTTTTGTTTAAGAGGTCTTACAATGAACATAGTTTCCACTATCCTGATCATCACTTCTCTGAGACTCAGAGTGGAGTGTCACTGTGATGGGAAAGCCCAGTGGGTGAAGTTCAGGCAAAGCTTATATGTTTTCTGATGCTCTATAACAAAAAAAGACCTCTGGTTAATGAACTAGTCTAAGAAGCCCAATGGAGCATGAAGAATCCTTTCCCAGAACTTACATTAGAGGCTAAGCATTACTCAGACTGCCTGATCTAGGAGGAAAACTTTGCTCCATTTCCATTCCTATTAACACACACACCCCAAACTCCCTGAGCAGAAGAACAGAGGAAGAAGACACAAATGAAGCTAGATTGCAGTCTTGTGCCCCAGGGACCAGGAGGATTTTGAGATTTATTTTCATGCTTTTGTGGTACTCATTGCGTTCCTAAGTTAGGAGGAATACAAAATGAAGGACCAAAATGAAAGAACTTGCTGACCAGGGATCTGTCCACTACCATGACTGTGACTTGCCAAGAGCCAGAGATGAAGTCAATATATTAGCTAGAAAATTGTAATCCGTTAGATTGCTTGACCTCTTTATAACTCAGCATCCAGTTTTGCAGCCCAGCCCTTAGCCCATTGCTTTATTAGAATAAGTTTGATTTAGTCTGTTCCTAGAAGAAAATGTAGAAAAAAAGATGTTCTCAAAGTAATGTAACAAACATGATAGGAGCAGCAAATCTACAGCCAAGTTGGCGTATCCTAAACTTCCTATCATCTAGCCTGGGGCAGAGTGAGGGACACAGTGAAAGCACTCTTCACCAGGTTGCTAGGGCAGCTTGGGGACTGGTGAGGCCAGGCACCCACTGCCGAGAGGGAAGCTTTCCTTGGCAGGCATCAGGCACTGGCTCTTCAGCGAGCAGCAAGCGGTTGGAAGGCAGATAACACTGAAAGCATCCATTATTGTGACAACCTGCTTCAGAGCAATCGTTAAAAGGTCTGGGGTGAAGATAGCAGGGAGGGAAGCATCCAGAATATATTTTTTAATCCTGATAACCATACAGCCACACACTGAACAGAGTGGATGGTTTCTAATTTTTGTCCCTCCTGTTTCTGTTTTGCCATCAGCTGTATGCTCTGCATGAGACGCACAGCTGTCATGGCACTTTGCAGGGACAATCTTTGTTGATGTTGGTTGAATGAGGCTGCATTTCAGGTGGAGATTTTTTTGTTTCTTTGTTTTGGTCTGATTTGGCTGTACATTCTCTAGGAAGAAGACATGAATTGTAAGAATTAATCAGCCTTGATTTGAGATGATCATTGAGTGGTGGTGGTGGACAGAGCAAAAAGCTGTCTATTATTTCTCCCTTTTATTTTCAGCTTTTCAGATTTGTTTGAGGGTATGGAGACCATCTGACTCACTCTCCCATCAGGAGCACTACTAATAAAATGAGTTAAAAGTAGAATCACAATTCTTTTCTAATGCCAAAGTGTGCCAGAGGCATCCTCTGTCATATTGAACAGCCTAGGCACATGCAGAATGAGTGACTAATGCCCATAGCACAGGTTTTATTTCATTTGATTATGTCATCTGTAGTTTCAGCACTTTTCCTAGAGGGCTTCTTCTCTTCTTTATGTTTAAAGGATATTTCTGCCTAAATGAACATTTATTACTTCACAGGTTTAGTCATAGCTAAGAAGGCAAAACATTAACAAGAAGGGTAAATGGTGACAGTAATTTCCTTTAAATACTGAATCCCATTTGCTGCTATCTTTGACAGTGACCTACTAAAGAGTCATTGCATGGAGGGTATAGAAGTATGTTAGACAGGACTCCTGAGATCCCTTTCAGCCTGTTTTCCATGATTTTACACACAGATCAGTTTCTTCCAAGCTATTTTCAAATGCACGAAATGTCCTGTTCTGGGCTGTGGGCAGGAAGGGAGACACAGCTCTCAGGGGCCAGAGGTTGTCTTTTAATTTAATCTTTCTTGCTCTAATTCACTGAACTATGTTTATGTTTGCATGGATGGGGCTGATTGCCTCTTAGTAGAGAGGCACCAGGGTCAGCAAGTAACTACATTTGAATATATAGTTGTTTTACATTTAAAATAATCAACACACATGCAGACAAAGCAGGCACAGCAGAGGCAGTCAGCTAGCCTTAACTCTGCCCTGTCATAATACTATACAGAATCACAGAATCATCTAGGTTGGAAAAGACCTTGAAGATCACCTAGTCCAACCATTAACCTAACACTGACCATTCTCAACTACACCATATCCCTAAGCGCTATGTCCACCCTATACAGTAACCACAAAATCCTGATGACTGCATGGCTGGATTGTTTATAATCAGTTCCTTTATTCTCAGTTTCCCAGTTTATATTGCCTGAGCTTTGGATAATTACAGTAGTCCCTTAATGTATTTTACCCTTGAATTATTGACAAGTGCTTTCAACCTTAAATCCACTTAAAAGTAGAATAGATTTCTGAAGTGATCATTATACTGTCTGTGTGTCTCTTCTATTACCCTTCAGAGACTATATAATATTTGTATATTTACATTTATTTACAAATGAAGTGTCTGAAAAACCCCTTGGTTATGGACAAAGGATGAAGTATCTGAATGGGTCTGTTACTCAGTCTCCTCCTCTGTTTTTAATTTTCTGCTTATTCATTATATCACATCTAAACTTGTCTTGCTTTTCTCTTCCTTTTTTAATTTAAATTTCTCTTAAGAAGGAATTTTGCACATATTTGATATGACACACCAGACATGCCATAGTAACAGGTATAAAAATAAACTTGACACTTTTTATTTAGAGAGAGATTTGGTAGCAATATATTCATCACATTTTTCTGGCTGACAAGGGCAGGATAATTCTTCCCACAGTCTCAGGCTGGATGATTTAGTTGATTTTGATAAGAGTTGTGGTCACACTCAATTTTTCCTAACCCTATATTAATTTTAATATGGGTTTGATCTGATTTAGAGGTACTGGAAATTATTCTAAGTACCTATGTTAGGAGTCCATTGGAGTCTCCTGTTGGAGAAGTCCTTCTCCTGCTTTGGACTGTAAGGAATTTAAGAACATATTGCTGCTAGATATTTACAGGTAAAAAATGATAATAACCCCAGTATTTTTGGTGCTATGACCTGTCACTGTAAGAAATCACCAAATAACACAGTGTGCTTGCTCCAGGCACAGCTACTGCCTGACTCCCAGGGCCCCAGGAAAGGATGTTTCCCTCCTCTCCTCCACAAGCTTGGAAGATGCACCTTGGCTCACCAAGCAGAGCCTTCAAGGTCTACAGCCAGATGTGCTCGTTGGGCTGACATCATGGTGCCTAAAATGCAATTTAGAGCTATAAATGTTCTGGACTTGCCTCCATTCAGAAGAGGGAAGCAGAACCAGATGTGGGAGTGAGCTGAGCCCCTGGCAGCCCAGCTGAACTCTGTGGGATGATCTGCCTGCCTGGACATGGTTCCCCACTTATTGAGGTCTCCATGTGCAAAGAGGTCTCTTTCACACATCTGGCATCCACACATCTCACCCACCCACATCTGGCATATTCAACCCAGGGAATACCCTACACACGTCTTGCTGTTTTCAGTATTATGTGTGAATGTAATTCCCAAAGCACTGTTTTTAAACCTAGTCTGGTGTATTTGACGCTTCAGCAGAAGCCTTTTATAGAAGTGCAGAAAATGGTCTTGATGGGAATAAACAGTGTTCTGTATTTTCAAGCTTAGAAGAATCTGGATTTAGACCTGGGATCATCAAATGGGTAAAACTCTTCATGCTCAGAAGCATACGAGTACACTTATAAAGTAGTTAATCTTCGTGTCAGCTGAGTTGTTTGCTGGGAATCCTTTGACAAAGGCCTGAAGGCCATCATGTCTCATTTTTATGCTCCTTCATAAATTGTTTTCCTCACTGTAAATGTGAGATTACATAAACCTCTGCCATTGATGACTGATTGCACCTACTTTGGGGATGCTTTTAAGGGTACATCAGATTTTCCAGAGTTACCTATAATGAGTGACACTTGGAAAGGAAAAGAATGTTTTTTTATATCAGCTACTGCAAATGATTGCTCTGAGATGTTACCTCCTAATTCAGTCTTCTCCTTTCCTCCTTCTGTCCCTCACAAAAGACCCCCAAATAATTTAAATTGCTGTTCTGGAGACCAATCCATTTGGACTCCTACTTCATCTGCTTCTTTCTTCTCCCTTCCCAAGCAGTGTCAGTATCCGGATATAGTCCTATGTTCCTTAAATGGATGAAACTCTGCACACTCTGCAACAGGCGAAAATGCATTTATAAATGGGTTAATCTCTTTGCCAGCTGAGTTTATTTTCAGGGAATATCAGCCCTTTCCCCTCTCCTAGATTTCAAGATACACAGGCCCATGTAAAGCTAGTGATATAAATCAGGTCAGCTCTGAGATTAGAGGTATGGGAGCAAGGCAGAGAGAACATAATCAGTGCCTGCACACTGCTACGGTACTAATGACACAGTTACAAGGAGTAACTTTAACCCCAAATGTCCTATGTGTTCTGCAAAAACATATCAAGCCAACCTGCCAGGATTTAAGATAAATCCACTGAAATGAAGTGAACCATAACCTTTGCCTTTTTTTTTTAAGTGGCAGATGTGAGTTTAAAAAAACCCAAAACCTCATTCAAATGCAGAGATTTAAAAATAGAAGCTAAAACAGTTTCAACTTTCTGCCTAGATGGCAGATCGTCTGGCTGTAAAAGAATAATAAAAAAACTATGGCCAGAATATATTTTAGAAAACAGAAAAAGTTTCATTATAGCAGTGAAGAATGAAAGTTAGAGGAAACCCATAATATTTCTGCAGTATGACCAGCATCACACAGATTCTGGTCTTAATTGACTGCAATAATTGTAATTCAGCATATGCAAAACTATGAGCTGGCTAGCTGTGCAGTGCCATGCTGTAATTATTACAAACATGAATAATTAATATTTGGGGAGAGTATTCTTGGTAAAAAGATTTTTTTTTAATTATTTCCCAAGGTGTTTTGTTATGTAAGTGCACGAATCCCAGATTGGTACTTCTAATTAAATCAGAGGTTTCTTCCGAGGTGAGCACGTTAGATAACAGGGACAGAAAGGAAAATGGCCAAGCACACAAATATTTGAACTTATTTTTAACCTCTTCATCATACTTGCTCCATCTTTCCTCAAATAGATCAGCTGCTAATAGTAAAAGTATCTCCTACTGCTTTTGGGACTTAATGTTTTTGTAGGATCAGTTTGGATCAGACTGTGAGCCAGTTTACATGGGGAGCCCAAATTTTTAACACTGATGGAGGATTTGGCTTGAAATTGTCAGACCCATAGCTACAGAACCAGGATTTAATCAAATACAGTAGACAGCACAGCGCAAGAAACAAGGTCCCATTAGGTATTTGAACCTTACTGATACTACCAATGTTTGGGTCCTGCTAGCTCCATCTTTCACCAGGTGCTTTAGTACTTTTGTACTTAAATTGATAGTGCATTTTTGCATTTTATTAACAGTGTTTTACTGATTTAACATAGCAATACAGTGCAAAACTCTACTAATGGCTGTTCTCATGCTTCTGGAGTTCATGGCTTTGGAAAATAATAAGCTCTGAGAAACAATCTGATGTTTCGCTGGAACAGGTAAATTAAAGAAATGATTTCTTAATGGGGGGAAAAGAAACCCAGACAACCAGGATGCCCCTGGGAAGGAAGATTGCATGACAAGAAAACATTCAAAGAATTCACTCCTTTTATTTAGCGGCAGATTTCAGGACTGGATCCAGAGTGCACACAGCTGCCTGGGTCCTGCTTCCCTCAGGCTCTGGACCTCTACCAAATGTGTACAAAATGGCTGGGGAGTGCCGGGGGGACTGCTCTGCTGCTGCAAGGTGAGAGCTGTGCTTTTGGGTCAAGACCCTGTTGCTGATGGGGCAGTGGTTGTGGTGGTCCCATCTGGGAGGAAGGCAGTAGAGAGCGGGGCGAGGATGCACCCTAGGGTCAGAAGGGATGAGGAACTGTGGGGATAGGGTCAGTTGTGAGTCAGGCCCCTGTACCACAGTGGCAGTGAGCTGAAAAGCGAAAGCTATACTGGGAAAGGAGATTAGAAAAGAGAAGGGATTGAGAAGGGCAAGGGAAGGGAGGACAGATATTTAGAGTTGATCCCATAACCAGGAGGTCAACAGAGCGGGGAGAAACTGTTGAAAAGTGTAGTTTAGAGGAGCAGGGTGACAAAAATGATCTTTAGATTAATGTGTGCTTTTAGTACAGGGATACATAGGTATAACAGTCAAAAAAGGCTGGCCAGTGTCCTCTACCCATTATACAGGAGAAAAGACAGAGTCCAAAGAGCTGGAACAGAGCTGCCTACTTCAACCTGTAGAATAGTGGGAGATGCAACACTTAATGCAAATGCAGATGCACTGTAAAGTGCTGACTTACAGCTCTTCTTTCTTCACAGCTGATGAGTATGAAGCACTCTTCCTGGGGCCAGTCTGCATTGGTTCTGCAGGGTGAAAGGAGGTGACAGGGTGCTGGAGACTCTTGTGGAGATACACAGCCCATTTACATTACAGAACTGTAGGTCTTCTTCCAAGTCTAAGCAGGAGGGTTTGGGCAACAGGCTAGGGAGCATACTGAAAAGGTAAGCAGATCAGCATCCTCTTGTAATTTCTGTAGAAATATCAGCAAAATGTCTGGACAAATAATTAATTATTTCAAAATGCATTTGGTACACATTGTTCAGCTGAATGTAGAAAAATGATGGTGGCTGAAGAAACGAGACCAAATTAAACTAAGTTTGGCTTTAGTTTAAAAAGCAGCTGAAATAACCACACCTTTGATTTGGGAAGGTTGACATTTTTGTTGTTTTACTAAGGAATGGGTACTTTTTTACATGAAATAAAATATCTGTACTTGAAGTTTGCCTTTTTTCCCCCCACAGATTTTGAGCTAATTACACGGATCCTGAGAGAGTAAATCAGACCTAAGACCTCAAAGAGGTCTACAGAACCTGTTCAAGAAAAGGATCCTTCCAGCTCCTAAGGAGCCATATTTAGGTTAGATAACAAGAGCAGTTTATTTATTTATTTTTAAAAAAGGTTAAAATACTAGTATTTTCTTCTTTGCCATATATTTTATACAAGAAATTAGTTCTTCCATGAGAACATGGCCATTTATTTTTGTAATCTTTCAGTTCAGCCCTGGGAGTGAAGGCATATGAGTTTTATCCAAGTTGACAATAGTGGAACTCTGGGTGAACTGAGAATAAATGAACATTTTTATTACAAAGTCCCCATGTTCTATAGAAGCATCTAATAGTCAAATGTTTCTTTATGCCCATAAATTTGTTTGTAAAAGCCTATTTCATAGATTCCAAAAACCAGAAAAAACTCTTGGGAAGACATGTTTCCTATCTTTTTTGACAATCAGTTATGGTCTGCAAGCTTCTTAAAATGAAATTCAACTTCAAATATTCCTTACTCAAAGACATGTGCTTGAACTGCATGTGCACTGCAGAACCAAGGCTATGCACCTGAAGACAAAATCCCTGTGTTGCTTAGGGAAAAGCAATTCCACCAGCTGAGGTATGTCAGCAAACTGGCAGCTACTGTGAGCACTTGAGCATGATGACGATGTGATTTTGTATTTACCTTATGATTGTTCTCAGAAATCCACTTATCTGAATTTATTTTTTTTTCATATTTCCACTGACGTGCATGGTAGGCAGGAGTTGCAAAGCTTTGTGCATGAGCACGAGATTTAATGTAGGACATCATGTGTATATAGAGAGAACTTGAGTCCTGAATCAGCAGACCTGTTAAGCGCATCTTAAATTCTCAGAATACGCTACAATGCTTTGTTGAATAAAGACAAAACTTGTTGCACACTTAATGGTAAATATTTTAGCCAGAGTGGGACCTTACCCATCAACTTATTCCAGGCAGTGTCTAATTGTGGAAATTGCTGTTCCCTGAAACATCAGTGTTACCTGCTGCACAAAACTTTTTACTTCTGTCTCTGCAGTTCCCAATAACTTTGTGTTCTTATCTGCACACTCATGGTGAGATTCAGCACCAGATCACAGACACTTAAATTTAGGCACATAGATGTAGGTAACGACATGGGAACTAGGTGTCTAAACATTGTTATGCTCAGTGGAAACTTAACCAATGCAGCTGGCAGACTGCTCCCTGCTGGGAGCTCTTCAAGTCACCCCTAAAAAGCAGTCCACATGAGGAGTTCCAAACTCTATTGAGTTTGCCTAATAGAGGAGTCTAATGCCCTTTGGGTGTCCTGCCTGATCTCCTGCTGAAGTTTGGAAAGGCATGGGTCTCCTCTGTACCTTGTGCCACATCTGCCACCTTTCTGCAGTGCTCCCAGGTGTCCTGTGACATTTCTGATGTCACTTGACATCTATACTTGGCAAATGAGTCAAGTATTTTATCTTCAGTGACTAGAGCAGGAACTTCTACACTTAGATTATACACAGATGCCTACATTTAGACACTAAAGTGTCCTACAGGATGGAAAGTATCAACATTTTTTAAACTATTCTCATGTTATCCACACAAAATCTATTAAAAATATTTATATTCTTTAATGCTAAAAACAACAACAGAATTTTGCCTGAGTTTTAACACAGATGACTAAAAATCTGTGTTTCCTGACCACTCGCTGGATTGGCAGCAGAGCACCAACTGTATGGTCTTCTTGTAGGGAAGAGTAAGGGCTCTGTATGGCTAAAAGGTATCTGAAATTCTCTGTCTACAGCACTTTGAAGGTCTCCTTGTAAACTCTTGATTAAAACTCTTCACAGATTTTATTTGCAGGTAAGATAGGATAAGTGACTGTAGAAAATCTCTTTCTTCCAGGGCCAGCAATTCTGATCAAAAGAACCCAATGCATTGCTTTTTGCAAAACTAGCAAAAGGTGCGAGGTTTCAATACCGATGTGCCATGCATATCCTGAGCTTTAAGAAAGAGCTTTTTGCAGCTGAAGACCGGGAGGGAAAAAAAAAGAAAAAAATGAAAAAAAAGATCTTTAAGTACCTTGCCCTAAATGTAAGCTTGTCTAAGGTAGGTCAGTCAGTAAACCACTCATACTATTCCCATAGTCTTAGGTGGTTGTAACTTTCTATGCTTTTATTTGGATGTGCTAGGATATGGCAGCCTTCAGTCATTTCTGTTGTTTTAGAGCACTGTAGATGGTGTTCTACAGGCATTAACCTCTCAGATATTAAATCTATTAACCTTAAGGAATTTGAAGTGTCTTAAGTACTGGGAATACTTTCTAACTTGTGCCTTTCTCTTGCTTCCTGAGGTACAAGAAATGATATAACAGAACTTGCATGTTTATAAGGTCTGTTTGTATTTAAAAAAAAAAAAAAAAGAGAGCTTACTAACACATTTGCTATATCAGATGCAATACTTTGTTATATCATGATGCCTCTTTGATGATCTGACACAAGCTCTGCTTGTGTCATGTAGTTTTGCTTTGAAAGCTGGATTTGGACCATCTTGTTTAGCTGAACAAGATGAGAGTACAAAGCTGTGTCATCATGTCAAAGTCAGACTGGTAGGAACAATTCATTCTTCTGTGGTCTGCACCCTCTCCCTTGTGATGCAGTGACCACGTGCTGTTGGGGCTGGATGTCCTCCTGCACGCCTGCTAGGTGACTTCTAGCATAGCTGGCAGAGCAATGGCACAGACCTTTTTGGAAGGCTGAATGAGGAAAGGGACAGGAATGGATAGGAGGAATGAAGAATGTAAGCAAGCCTGACACTAATCATGATACTTTTTTATAATATTCTTTAGGATTTCTGACTAAATAAGAGTAGGAAAATATACAAGCTGTACGATTTTTTTTTTTCCCTAATAACTAAAAAACTAAGGACTTTAAAATCCCATATATGAGAAACATATCAACCGAGCACTAACACTGAAGGGTATAGAGACAGACATAACATGTCTAGATAATACAAAGCAGGTATCCAAAGTCTTAAGTCCTCACCCATTTTAGTTTTGTATAAAATCCCGCTGGCACTAGGAAAAACTGTTCAGGGCTAGTTCATTGTACAGATGTTTTAAGTATTTTCACATTGGTGTAACTAACTATTTACTGTATGTGTTTAAAGTAAGGAGCAAAAGATATCTAGAATACAGCCACTGACATCTCTCTGTATTTATTAAATATGGAGCCTAGTCCATGAACCCAGCATGGATGGCCACATACTAGACAATTACAGTTAGGTGAGTTGGATTAACTGCTTTTAAATCCCTTGGCCTGATAAGGAGGAAATGAACAGACTTTCTACAACATGAAACTATAATTTATCAGAGATAAAGTGGCAATTTTCTGTGTCTTCCAGAGCTGCAAAAAGACTAACTAGCAAATGAGAAAAATACCACAGACTGATGTCATGTGAATGATGAAACCCTCAGATGATGACAGCTTACTAATAGATATATTTCTAAATAAATAAATAAATAAATAATTTAAATAATGTCTTGCCTCCACACTTGGTTACATTCTATAATCTGCTTAAAATTTGGCTGTAAAGGTGTCCATTTGATGAGACAATGGACTTTCTTTCTATGCAGTGTCTGCTCCAATCTTATCTAAATCACTGGAGCTACATCTCTGTAACTTCATTTTGGTGACAAAACACAGTGTTTACGCCAGTAATATTGCAAAGATGAGTATTCTGAAACTGGCAGCTCAACACGAACAGTGCTGAAGGCCTTAATATGGAAATCTTCTGTCTTTCAGTATCCACAGTTTTAATTTTGCGTTTTGAGGTTTTAAAATTCATTAAACTATTCCTTGCCTTATTCATCTGAGTCATTCTTCAATCTCCTTCCAGCATTCTGTTTCTGATTAATAGTTATTAAGTAGTAACAGAATCATGGGAAAATGACTATTTTGTCCTGGAAAATTTAGCAGTTCTAATAACTGTTAGTATTTTGCACAGCTGAATGTGAACATATAGAATCCAATCTGAAGCAATGCTAACCTTTTAAAATGTCTCTCTAAAGAATACTGTGTTTCTTTTGCATTTTCATTATGACTGCGAGCTAGTATGTTTTTTCAATAGTTTATTTTAATAAAGCTATTTCCTTATGTGTAGCAAACAATAAAGCTGATCTTTCTACTGCAGAAACAATCTATTCTGTAGAAATAATTAAAGCTATAATTGTGCAATATGCCAAAAAGAAGGGTAAATTGGCCAAACATCTGTTTTTGTTCACAAATGCAATGTAGAGATCCATAAACTCATCCAGGGTAAATACAGACTGCTTTGTATTTAAATTCAAATTAACTACCTACAGAAGAGGATGTCTATTTTTTTATTAGAATGGTTGGGTTTCAAGGTTCTTAACAATGAGGCTCAGTACATATTTCAGGTGAAACCATGGAAACAGCAGGAGCCATTTTACTCAAAATAGAAATACCACAAATGACCTTGACATTTAAAAGCTGATGCTGCACACTGTCATTTAGATTGAGAAGGATGGGCATACTATCATGTCCTCCCTTTCAAAATTGTTCTTGGTCTTCCAAGAAGGCGTATTTGAAAGCTCGGGACTTCCCTCATCCTCCCTTTTTATGGGTGCAAGGTAGGAAAGTAGGAAATATGCAGGAAGACATGACAAATTGTAAACGATGGCAGTGGAGCTTGAGAGAGCAGCACTTCAAGGAATTAATTTACACCCAAAGACTTTAGTTTGAATTCTGTCTGAAGACCCAACATGCAAAACGCCCCTCAGGTAGCTGACTGTGGATGGCTTTTTGCTGTCTATGTGCAGAGAGACAGAATTTTTCTACCTGACATGTCTGGACAATATTAAGTATTTCAAAATCCTGATGAGTTTAAGGATTTCGCCTTTTCAAGGATTGCTGGACAACATGACTTCTTAGTCTACAACCCCTGCATAAAAACCTAATTTCTACCATCTTTAAACAGTTGAAAATTGCAAAGGTATTTTGTCTTTTTGTTGTCAAGCCATCCTTCTGGGAGCCATATTTCTCTTCCTGTTCAAATGATATGCTTGTTGCTGAAACGTAATTGCAGACACAAGGCCAGTGGGGGGACAGGGGTGTCAAAGTTCTCAGCACAAGGCCCCTCTTAAGAGGGTCCTACTGGAAAACACGTTTTCCAAGAGGGGCTGTCCACCACCTCTTGTCCGTCTCATAGGACCTGCTGCCAGGGACAGGCACCTCGGGTGGTGATTAGCACATATACTCTGTCATTGGCACCCTGTGCCCTGGCCCTTGCCAGTGGGGAGGAGTCAGGTAACACCATGTTTGAGGGGGGTTGATGGTTCAAGACTGTTGGCTTAAGATCTTTGCTGGCCCTAACTTCTTCAGAGGCACTAACTGGAGGTCATGTTTGGGAGGACAGGACTGGCACTCCCAGTTCTCCAGCCTGTTCTCCTTTGAGAAGACTGGACCATATGATTTTCCCCAGGTATGAAGAATCCCACAGATACAGAGTCAAAGTTACTCCTAAAGAGGTTTCAGATGCATGTAGGTTCTATGTTTCTCAGAAGACAATAAATGGGTTGAAGGTGGCAATAACCTGGAGAATAAGTGCCTGGCAACGGAAATTTTACCATTGACTTATGTGGGGCCAGGATTTTATCCTCTGACTTTGGACAGCATTTCATCCATTGGGTGTAGCTAACACTTAAAAAATCTCCTTGTTTGAATTCACCACTGTCCCCATCTAATAATTCACAGAACACGAAACATGTCAGTGGGACTTTCTGCTTACACAATGAGCAGTAAAAGAGCTAGCACTAGTCACCATATAAGGAGAGAGTTGAAATGCCTACTGCAGCTTGGATTTTTTAGCATTATAATAATAAATACATAACTTCGGGATAATTTTGCATGCATTTCTCTAAGAAATCTGCCTTCTTCAGTGGTTTGATACAGCTCCATTGAATTCACACCCTTTCTTTCAGTCTTCAGTTCAACTTGTCCCCTTTATTTATTACTAGTGTGAGTGAAGTCTGTGTGTGCATGTGCCTGTGTGCATGCATGTGTACACATAAGTAATAGTTTTTACAGGTCTTCTCTTTCACTTTGTTGAGTAATATTTGTAGGTCTAAATAGGATTTTTAATACTTAAAGAAGTCTGCTGACACTGCCCTTGAAGCTTTACTTACTTTGTCTTGTCCTTATGATGGGAGTAACTCTTCATTTAGGTGACCGGAAGCCCATTTTCTGACATTTCAGATCCAGCAGTGTCATGGCATGAAAGGCAAAATAATAGCTGCAGGGACAACAATGACAGACTAAAAACATCTGACTGAAAATCTGCTTTATGAGCATCATTCTAGGCAGGATTTCCTTTTAAAACTATTTAGGATTAATTTTACATAACCATTTTATATGTAAAATCTTTTAATTCCATTCACCACAGGTAATGTTGCATGTTAAAACTGAATGCACCACAGCATTTCTTGTACAAACACAAGCTCTACCCCCTGTGACTAGAAGGGTTTCTGAGGAATAGTAAAGACAATAAGAAATTCAAGGTTTGCTCCTGCTGCCAGTGAGAGCAGCAGTCCCAGAGTTGCTGTATGTGACTTCAAGCCTACCATGACAGCCTTGAGATCACACTCCACAGTGTATCCTTGAACATTACACCATCCAGGCCTTCATGGTCTCACAGACATCTAATAATAAGTTAACAAAACAAAGCATTTATTTTAAATGAGAAAAGAAAAGATTCCATACGGGTGAGATGAGGGCTATAGTGCCTGCCTTTGGCTTGTGCTCCAGGCCACACTTAGGTCAATATCTTTTACACACTGCTCCACCTCTAACTTTTTTGCAAGTTGTATTATTGATCACAGATATAACAGGCAAAAGAATAGAATAGAATAGAATAGAATAGAATAGAATAGAATAGAATAGAATAGAATAGAATAGAATAGAATAGAACTGGAACAGGTTGCCCAGAGAAGTTGCTGATGCCCCATCTCTGGAAGTGTTCAAGGTCAGGTTGGATGGGGCTTTGGGGAACCTGATCTAGTGGAAGGTGTCCCTGCCCATGGCAGAGGGTTGGAAATAGATGATCTTTAAGGTCCTTTACAACCCAAACCATTCTATAATTCTATGAGCAGAACAGAATAGTTTAGTTGGAAGTGACCTACAACAATCATCTAGTCCAACGGCCTGACCACTTCGGGGCTGACCAAAAGTTAAAGCATATTATTAAGGACATTGTCCAAATGCCTCTTAAACACTGACAGGCTTGGGGCACCAACCACCTCTCTAGGAAGCCTGTTCCAGTGTTTGACCACCCTCTTGGTAAAGAAATGCTTCCTTACTTAGTATCCAAGGCAGGATCCAATTTCCAGGTGAAGTGAATGGAAGAAGTGAGCAGATGGAGTTCCCTCCCTCCACAGCAGAGTGGAAACTGCGTTTGCAGTAGAGGATACTGCAGCCCTCAGTCCCTCTTGCAACTCCACTTCTGGCAATGCCTTGCTCTGTTCTAGCCAGTATTTCGAATGAAAATCTCCCATCTTCCTCCTACGATTTAATCTGCTAACTAAAGGTAAACTGAGAATAGGCCTTCCCCAAAATGTCACAATAAGTATCTTACAAGTACCTGTGACCCTAAGCTGAAGAGCTCCACAGGCTACTGTCTTAGCTGATACAGAATATTATCATTTAAAGAAGTACTGCAGCAGTCACCTTCCTCTTCTTGGCAGCAGTGAGGTAGCTGGATCACATCTGGAGGCAGCAGTAGAGCCTGCAGTAGGAGACTGAGGGCAGGAAATTCACTGGAGAAAAAATGTGGCTAGCTTGTTTTTCCCCCTTTGAGAAGGTGTCCTCTCAGCCTGATGTATCTCCACCTGCCTCTGGTGACACCCAGGAAACAATAGCAACACCAGCCCCGCTCTGTGCAGGGCCCAGCAGGTCAACGGTCACTGCATCTCTGATCTCCTGCCTCCCACTTCAGTGCCAGGGCAGCACGTTTCCCCAGTCCCTGCCCAACAGATGAACACTGGATTAAAGTCAGTGTTTATCCTCAGTGGCAGCTGGATGACTGCTCTCTGTCCTATGGGTAGAACAAACCCAATGGCATTTTCCTGAACACAGGGGAATCACTTTGTCCTATAACTCAGATAAGAATTTGAGCCACAGATGCAATAGTAGGGTGGTCTCTAACACAAAATGGGAGGCTGCAATAGCTTAAATTTACCATTGGGTTTCATATATAAGCCTCCATGACTGCCATGCCTGAAAGCTTTCTTGGGTCAGCAGCTGCAGAGGCTACTGCTTGCTGAAATAATCCTTCAAAGTACCCACATCAAAAACATGTTTTCAAGGATAAAAGGTGAATAATGTTTCAGCATATGGTTTCTCTTAGAAAATTTCCTTTGGTTCTTTTTTTAGCATTATAATAATAAATACATAACTTCGGGATAATTTTGCATGCATTTCTCTAAGAAATCTGCAAGTTTTATTTGCATAGTGACCCTAAGGCTGTAAAATATGCCTTGCTGGACAAAATGTTCTTCCTAAAAACCAACCAAACCCTAAATCTGTTTTGAACATTGTTGCATATTTACCAGCTACTTACCTGGCTACTTTTTTGTATCTCTACTTTTTACACTGCATTGCTTCATACCAGTTAATTGTAAATACCTCACTACATTCCTTTCTGGTTTTCATGTTCAAAGGGGCAAAGGTTCTGTTTCGCCATCAAAGGGAAGGGGTTTGAAAGGGCCAGTCGGATCTGGCAAGTCAACAGTTCATTACGGGACTTGGTCTACTGGGGGCTGCTGGGATCCATCTGTCAGAGAAGGGAAGAGTGTCTTTGGTCATAGGCTTGCCAAGTTGATGAAGAGGGCTTTAAACTAAAGTTGCCAGGAGAGGGGAACCTCAATCCATCCCACTCCTACCAGCTTGATGCCAGTGCCAGCAATCGATTCCCAGAGTCTGGAGAGGGATCACAGGTCAGAAGGAGAGCACTTGAAGAGCAGCACAAAGAAATTCCAGCCAGTAAGTCAGCTTCACTGGGGGCCCAATTTAAATGCCTCTATGCAAACACACGTAGCATGGGGAATAAACAAGAGGAGCTAGAGATGTGCTCACGCCTGCAGGGCTATGATCTTATTGGCATCAGAGAGGTGTGGTGGGATGGCTCCTGTGACTGGGGTGTTGGAATGGAAGGATACAGGCTCTTTAGGAAGGACAGGCAGGGGAGATGTGGAGGGGGTGTCACCCTCTATGTCAGTGACCAGCTGGAGTGCATGGAGCTCTGCCTGGGGATGGATGAGGACCCGACCTGGAGTTTATGGGTCAGGATTAAAGGGAAGGCAGGGACAGGAGATGTTATAGTGGGGTCTGCTACAGGCCACCTGACTGGGAAGACCAAGCAGATGAGGCTCTCTATATATAGACAGATAGGAGCAGCCTATTATAGAGTATAATTCTCCTAATTTCAGCACTTTTCTCCCTTTTCAGGTCCATTGAAACAGACAGAAGATAGCTTCTGTACTGGCAATTGAAGAACATTGTTAATATTCTCAGATTTACCAAACTGATTATGTTAAATCACATTTTAGATGGCAATGTGTTTCATGAGAGCCTATTCTCATCTTGTGTTACTCTCATTTTGTGCTACCTTTCTCTATATTCATCAATGTTCAATTACTTTATTCCTACTCACCAATTAAACTTGCTCATGATTTTATTTAAATTTATTGGTTCTGAATGACATGCACTTTCCCTGGAGAAATGCCCTTTCCCTTTGTGTGAAGGCACAAGTTCTGATTCCAGGTGGCACGTTGCTGACTCCCATCTGAGGTGACTGGCTGGGGTGACAACTTGGAGCACCAATTCAGACACTGGCATGGTCCAGAAAGATGTATTTGATGTGTCTACCTCTAGACACATCATTTACTTAGAAGCTGGCAATGAAATTGATTTTTTTCTTGCTCTCTGTTCAATGGTGCATTACAGATTTTGTGGGTTTTTTGGTGTTTTGTACTAAAACCTCTACGTTTTGCGGTTAGTGATGTTTATGGTCAGGCCACACTGTGGCCCACAGTAGACTAAAAGCCTATTGTGTCAGAGCAACTGGGATCAGAGTTTGATAACCCAGGAGTTCCCAGACATTTTTATGTTCCTGAGTACTGACTTTTGGAGATGATATTTTTACTTGGTGGCATTCTTCCATGTTTCTTGTATTGTGGCACTGATATTCTGTGATTTTGCCAGTACTCTTCCCCTGAGACAAACTAATGATCAGGTGGGGGGGGAAAACAATGAGCAAATGATCTATTTTAATACAGAATTTTGAATTTGGATATGGGCAAAGAATTCAAACAGATTCAAATTGTTATTTCAAAGTATTTTGACTTTGTCACTTAACATTTAAAACTAGCATACTTAAAGGCATGTAAGTGTAGAGAGAAGAATAATATTTAAGGATGGTTAAGGTCATAATGCATATATTAACCAAATATAAATGCATTAGCTTATACATGAATACAGAATTCTTGCCAAAAGGCTGCTGAAAGGTGACATTGAAATAAAGCGGCAGATGCTGAGAAACAAGATCTCTGTGCATGAGAGTGAGAGGGAAATCTGGTTTAGTCTTTGTTCATGGCTTTGATCCTGGGTTCAAACGATGCTTCCATGGTTTCAGATGAATGCTTATATCATTTTAAAAGCAGGGTGTAGTAGAGGAACTGGGACTTGCAGGGAAAAAATGTGAACATAAAGAATCAAATGGCATAGAAATGCACAGTACAGCTCCCTTCTTCCTCTCCCATGTGGACTGTGTGAGTCGCTCATGTCTCCTTAATGCCTGATACTGCTGTGGCAGCAGGAAAAAAAAGCCTTAAAACCAGAGGTATAGGTCTTAGGAAACAATTATAGGCACTAAACGTGTCTTTGCATTCATACCATATCTCATCTTATTGCTGCTAGGCTACCACAGCCTTGCATACATTTCTAACAAAGTATCCTGGTACTTAATAATCTGGTATATCTTACTTGTAAATAACTTGGAAAAAACATACCTTTGATGATTAGCTGGTGGATTAGCCTTTAGATATTCCTTGCTTGGGGCTAGAGTGCAGCACTTGCAGCACTGCACTGTGGATTGAGATGTGGCTCAAAGCTGTCCAAAGCCTCGGCACCCTGCCGCGCCTGAGTAAGGGGCTCCAGAGCAAAGGAAAGGGCCTGCTCCTCTCCTCAGCACAGGGATGAGGGAAGCCCTCACGGCTCTCCTCAGACCTGAGAGACTGCTCATATAGAGGTCCTGTGCTGACTCTGAAAGCTTCTTGCACCCTCCCCCTTCCCTCTGCCCCACTAGACAAATTCCTAGCACAGTCTGACATGTTGCAGGACTGGGAATTAGAGTCCCTGCCTCCTAGTTTGTCACTTAGCATTTATCAATATGATTTCCAGAGGTTAATGGTATGTAGAAAAAGAAAACATGTTTTAGTTCCTCCTTGTGTCTTCTATGCTTTCTCTTCTAGTTTTTTATTTAATTTTATTTTATTCTTATACTCCTTCTGCATAAAAACAACTGAGACTTTTTACATTTAATTTTATTTTTCAAAATAAGAGCTTTTCTGTGTGTACTTGCTTAAGAGATAGACCTAAATAATTGAGACTCAGTCCATTTTTAAAATGCTCGACTAGCTTTTTCAAACACACTTAAACACTGGGCTCTTGCTTGAGAAGGAAAGTCTAATTTTGAACACAACTGTTAAAATTATCTCAAGTAGATTCACTATAATTTACCTCCTGAGACTTGGCATCTTCTAAAATAAAACAGTAAGCCCTACAGAACCATCACTATGACTAGTATAGGTGGAATGGGCTTTATCCTGCTACTAGGCACTCAAAGGGGAGCCCAAGTTTATAGGCATGGTGCCAGATTCAGCCCTGCGATGCGCAAGGCATGTCAGAGCCTTCCCTGCACTACCCTTTGCAGGAAGCCTTACCACCTGCTGCATCTGACCGGGCCCCCTGCACTGACAGAAGCCCAACTCATCAACTGTCTGTGTCCAATGATCACTGGACAGCCAACTGAACCTACCGCTCCCACTGCCCTGGCCCCGCTGCGGACCGTGGGGCTCCTCCCTGGATGGGAGGGCATGCCGCAGGGCAGACTATAATGTAGAGGAATGACCTCAGTGAGAAAAGGTAGCCCTTTCTTCTCTGGCATGTATAGTTTTAATGCTGATAGCTGTCACCCCTTAGTTTAACCATTATTTCTGAGACTATCTTTCTCTTCTTCCTTTCCCCTATTGCTTTGCACCTCCCTGGAATTCATGGTTTCTTTATTTCATTCATGAAACTGTAGGTAGCTCTTCTCTGGAGACCGACAAACCTTAAGGTTTGAACAATATCTGAGTGTGGTTAAGCTCATTTCTTGTACTAAATGAGCTCTTTAGTTTAGGATCTGCTGTTATAAGTGTGCTCTCTGACATCCCAAATAAAAATAATGAGCTGCTCTCTTCCAGCAGTGAGCTGCCCTCGGGAGTTCATTAGGACACTAGCTTGGTGAGAGTCCCTGAGGAGGGAAGTTACATGTCCTCTCGCTTTATGCTTCCCAGTACTCACTCTTCAGGAGGACCTAAAGCCCATTAGCCTCCTAATGCACATCCTGTTTTGCTTATTGCTTTATTAATATTGGGCTGGGAATGAAGAGCAGATGTTGCCCAAAAATGGCAGCAGTGTTAGGAAAAAGGGGAAGGAAGACAAGTGTGTTGATTTATTACATTAGTGGCATAGCATTGAGTGGAAAACCTGGCTGGAAACGTGAAATACTGAAGGAAAAGCAGATCCATCAACTCACGCCACCCTTCAGCTGAGTTCTTCCCTCTCTTCATGGCCTGGAATAGACCAGGCTGAGACACCCTGTTGGGCATCAGCAGCTCCTTGGATGAGCAAGCACATGTAAATCCGCAAATCTGTCATGATTAAAGTGTGACCTTAAAAGGACGGTGTCTTTGTAGCTCTTCTACCTTCTCTTCAGGAACTGATACAGCTCATGAGACTAAGTCAGCCTGAGTTAAGGTACTGCTTTTCCCCCCCACCGATGGTTGCCATCTCTCTGCCAAGAGGTCATGTCCCTCAAAGAACAGCAGCCAAAAGCACTGTGTGAGTGCTCACCACCACGGCAGGAGCAGTCCACGTGGGAGGGAGGTTGTCAGCTGGGAACTTAGGCACCACTGTTAAGATGAAGGGCCTGTCTCCCACTAGTCCTGACTTAATGTCTTTCACTAACACAGATAAATCAAAAGTAGGATGTCAGCCCATGTCCTTAATCTATCAAAATAGGAACTATGTTCTTTTGCAGCTGTAGCCATAAACAGACCATTCTCAAACACTGATTGCTTTGTGCTTGAGGGATACTGTATATTTTAAATTCACTATGGTGAAACTTTAAAAGCAGAAAGTTTGCATAATAAGTCTTATACATTTATATTTTATTGTGAACTTGGGTACCATCATTGCCCCTTCTGTAATCAACCTGTCAAGTGAAGAAAGTAATATTGATTTCCCATTCATCACTTGGCACTGGCTGCTCATACCCACTGCAGACTATAAATACTCTCTTTGCTCAGATAACCCGTTATTTAAGTATTCAGAGCCAAAAGTAAGCAAGGAAGTCAGGCATTTTGGCAGCTGTAGTCAGCTGGAGTAACTTCCTAAAGCAAACACCTTCACCTGGTCCTAAGGACAATTTCATCTCTTGATGGGTTTGCCACTGCAGGAAGAATTGAAATTGTACTTGTTTGCAGGCTGTGTTGTTTGCAGCTGCTGTGAATGCTACATTCCCATGGGACTGGAGAATACTTTTGTGATATCTACCGTTATTCTGTGATCTCATGAAAATTCTTGATGGTTTTATACAATATGGCTAGGAATCCTGGTCACAGAACAAGATCCCAAAGCTGATGTATAAATACATGATCCAGAAAGCTTACAAACTGCAGTTATTGCTTCATACACTAGTTCAAGCACAATGGAGTTACTGAAGTTTAATGGGTTACTGCTTACCAGCTGAATTATACATATGTTCTCAGGGATGGCTCAGTGAGATGACTGAGTTGAAATAAGAGCTCATCCTTGTTGAAATGGGCTATCCTCTATTCCTCTTTCCTCATGGACCTCCACTCTTCCTTCCCTTTTTTTTTGCAAGCTCTTGTGCTCCCATCCTTGGTGAAGTGATCCAGCTTATAAAAGCAGCAAAAAATGTTTTTTTTTCTTTGGATTGGTTTCCTGCTGCCTCAGGGAGCTGAATCAGCTTACCGAGGGCTGAGTTGAGAGCCAGAGCTGGTGTGAAGGAAGCCGTGGCTGTGAGGGGCTGAAAGAGGAAGGGGAATGAAAGGAAGAGAGGAACTGCAGTAAAAATAAGCTGTGGGATGATGAGATAGAAGAAACCATGTTAGGGACCTTATGTTGAAAGAATCATTGAGATGAGTTTTTCAAGGACTTGAGAAACTTGTCTGAATGGAAGAGAATTCTAAAGCTACAGGCCTAGACAACCATTGAACTTGGGGTACCTTATCAACAGGAGAAATGTGGTGAAACCCTATGAAAAAAAAAAAGTATTGTTTTGGCTGTGTTGAGTTTGAGCTGTTTGAGTTCTAAGCAAGCGCAAAGAGGTATCAAGCACAAGTTGATAAAAATTGAAAATGGTACCCTGTGAAACTCTTATTGATCAAGATTATAAATAAGTAAACAAATATGGTGAGTCAGTCTAAAACAGGTCTTTTTTTTTTTTTTTAAATAAGGGGAAAAAATCAAAGGTAAATCCTCTATCCTGCCAGAACAGCACTAGCTATTCAGAAATGTGTAGGCTATTATGTTTTTTTGGTGTATTCCTTAGCATTATTTTATGCTAAAAATAAGGGCAAAAAGAGGAATACCTCTTCAGTTCCCCCTCTATCAAACCACAACAAATGTAACTTGCAGGACTATCTCGACTTAGTACTAGGGCTTTAAAAACAGACTTGAGAGGAAATCTAAACAGTGCAATTCAAGACACTACACAAACTGAGAGAAGGGGATTTAGAGGAAACTCTATGAGTAAACTCCAAACTACTTTTCCTAGGTTTTGTGCATGATTCCCACTTTTGGAGATGTTTTACATCACTGACGATAAGACCCTGGACAAAATGCATCATCAGGTGGCCTGGCTTTCTATTTTCCTGGGGAAAAAAAAAAAAAAAAGAAAATCCCTTTGTACTTTCTTTTCACTTTTCAGCAGACGCTGTAATTGAGGTCTCGTCTTCCCAGTATTTCATTACTTTTTACACAACTAGATGCAACACCACGGAGCACCCTAAATGCCTCCTGGGGCCGACAACCGTGCCCAGAGGTCGCGGGGCGCTCCGCTGACTCCCGCAGCCACGGCCGCGACGTCGTAGCACTCGGCGGCTCCAGAGGGGACCAAAGGCACCGGGCAGCCCCCCCCCCCAGCCTGCCCCGCCGCCGGCGCTCCCGGGGCTCTTGCCAGGGGATGTAACTGGGGTTTATCGCGGGCTGCCGCTCTGCCCTGTCGGTGCCGGTCGCGGGGGCCCCGGGAACCGCTCCCAGCTCGGCGGAGAGGGAAGATCGGAGGGGCCGTGGGGGACCGGCCCGGCCCGGCCCGGCCCGCGGGCGGTGTCGGTCGCGCCTGCGCTCCGCCGCGCCGCCCGGGGAGGCGGAGGCGGCCGAGGGGGACCGGGCGTTGGGTGACAGGCGCGGCGGGGGCGCAGGGCCCGGCTGCCTCCCCCGGCCGCCCCCCCCCGCGCCGCAGTCACGGTGAGTAGCCCTGTCTTTCTTCTCGGCGGCGGGCGGGCGGGAGGAGGGAGCCCGGTGCGCCCCGCCGGCTCCCTCGCCTTGCCCGCTGCCCACCCCCCGGGGGTGGGGGGAGAGCCGCCGCTGGGGCGCGGTTGCCCGAGCTGCCGCTACCTCCCCCGCCCGCCCGAGCAGGCGGCGGCGGGGAGACAAAAGCGGACAAAGGAGGCACAACGCGTGTTTTCGCTGCCGGAGTGGGCAGGGCTGGGCATCACTCGTCGCTCGGCGGTCCCGCGTGTCCGCGGGCACGGGGGGCACCCGGGCGAGCTGGGGCGGCGAGGTCGACCGCGGAGTGCCGGCTCCCGGGGTGCCCGCCGCCGCTGCTCGGGCATCGGCTTTGTTCCCCTCTCCTCCGCCCGCTGCCGCTCCCCGGGCCGCCGAGTTGTAGCGGAGTGTTTATTTCAGCGTGTTTATTTTTAGGCTGGAAAATAAAAGGCTTGGCACGGCGACCTTTGGCTGTCGCATCCGGCGCCAAATAGAAGGGTCGCGCTCTGGCCGAGGCCCACGGACGTGTCTGTCCGCCCCCTGCTCTTATGTAAAATCCATGTGCTGTCCCCAAGGACGCGGTCCTCGGGGCGCTCCCGCCCCCCTCTTCCCTGCCGCCCCCCCCCCCCCCCCCCGCCTCCGTGGGGGCGGCGGGCGCTCCCCGGAGCTCAAGGCAGACCGCGGGGTCGGGCGGGCAGGGGCCGGGGCGGCGGGGAGGGGGGCGCTGGGGCCGGCGCCGCTGACTTGCCGTGCTTGCTCTCCGCTCCGCAGATCGGCAGCACACCCCCACTCCCCCACCCCCGGAGGGTGCCACCGGCGGCGGCGGCGCGGAGAGAGGAGGATGCGGGCGGCGGAGCGGCAGCAGCGGCGGCGGCGGCGGCGGCGGCGGGCGGCGCTCCCCCGCGGCGGGCGGGCTGGCCGCGGGGCCCCGGCGGGCGGCTGCTGAGCGGGGCGCGGCGGGCATGCGGCGGCGGCGGGCAGCGGGAGC
Source organism: Strix aluco (assembly GCF_031877795.1). Taxonomy (NCBI): domain Eukaryota; kingdom Metazoa; phylum Chordata; class Aves; order Strigiformes; family Strigidae; genus Strix; species Strix aluco. The sequence goes on from NC_133931.1 coordinate 36,822,979, forward strand.
CGCCGGCAGCGGGGGAGCCCCGGCGGGCGGGCGGGCGGCCCCTTGAGCCAGACGGAGGGAGGATGGAGCCACAAAGGACTTTGGCTGACACGTGCGGCGGGGCGGCCGGCGGCCGCGGCTAGGGCCACCCCCTCCCCTCCCTCCTCCCCTCCCCGATATGCTGCGCTCCCGCCGGGCCCCTCAGCGCGCTCGACGCACGGCGGCGATGGAGCCGGCCGGGCTCCTCTGAGGCCGCGGCCGGACCCAGCATGGCCTCGGCGGGGACCCCGGCGCAGCGGCGCCCCGGGGCGGAGCGGCCGGCGGCGGCGGCGGGGGGGGGCCGGGCGGAGGCGCCGCGGTGCCGCAGCCTGCCCGCGCTCGGCGGGGCGGCGCCGCGGGGCCGCGGGGCCGCGCTCGGCTCCCCCCTGGCGGCCGGGGGGGGCGGCGGCGGGGCCCCGGCGAGCCCCGGCGCGGCGGCGGCTGCCCAGGACGGACGGGGCGGGGGCGCCGCCGCCGGGGCTGCCCGGCCCCCCGCCGCCACCGCCGGCGGCGGGAGCTTCCCCCGGAGGCCGGAGCGCGGCCGGCCGGCGGCGCCCGCCCGAGGGGTGTCACCGGGCCCCCCGCTGCCGCCGCCGCCGGCGCCGGTGCTGCTGGCGGGCCCGCCGGGCAGAGCGTGCCTGCGGGCCGTGCTGGCGGACTCGCGGTTCTTCTTGGTGTGCATGTGCTTCCTGACCTTCATCCAGTCCCTCATGGTCTCCGGCTACCTGAGCAGCGTCATCACCACCATCGAGCGGAGATACAGTCTCAAGAGCTCGGAGTCGGGGCTGCTGGTCAGCTGCTTCGACATCGGGAGCCTGGTGGTGGTGGTCTTCATCAGCTACTTCGGGGGGCGCGGACGGAGGCCGCTCTGGCTGGCCGTGGGGGGGTTTTTCATCGCCCTGGGGGCCGCGCTCTTCTCCTTACCTCATTTCATCTCCCCGCCGTACCAGATCCAGGAATTGAACTCCTCCGTCAGTAACGAGGGCTTGTGCGTGACTGGCAATGGCACCGCCAAAGAGCAGTGGGACTCGCCGGCCTGTGTCAAGGACTCCGGTGGAAACGACCACTCTCTCTATGTAGCTTTATTCATTTGTGCCCAAATCCTCATTGGCATGGGCTCGACACCCATCTATACCTTGGGACCAACCTACTTAGACGATAATGTCAAGAAAGAAAACGCCTCGCTTTACCTAGGTAAGGCATCTAAGTACCAGGGTGCTTGGAAGGCTGAACCCCAGATCTCCCTGAGGGACCAGTTACAGGTACTACTGCCCTGTTCCTCCTGAACAACATCTGTGCTAAGCTTCCCTTCTGAAGTGAACTTTTGAAGTAAAATTGCCGTGTTTTCCTATTTTAAAACATTCTGTGGAGTGGCGCACAGCAGTAACAGGTGAAGGTAACCTAGAGTGCGTAAAAGCGGGTGTACTCACACCCTCCCGCATGGGGAACGGGTCAGCAGGGCAGGTCGGCTTCCCTAACGCTTTCCAGCTCTTGGCATTAGCTGGTGACTCTTTCAGACAGCAATGTTAAAGTTTGCTGTGCCCCTTCAAGTTTCTTTTTGCTAATACAGGAGCTACATATTTCTAAATTTTGGTCAGCATGCCTTTAGCCCAGAGTCTCTGTCTATAATGTTAATGTTTTATAAGCACTTTGAGAGATTTTGGCATGCTTCATTTTGCTTTTCCAGCATTCATTTATCTTTAACTAGCAATGAATTTTGGCTGGCATTGGTAAATCATCTTGCAACTCAGAGTTAAAAAAAACATTGATAAAACAGTAAGTAAAGCCTTCAGGCTTAAGAGCTCAGTTACGGGAGCTCAAGGGATGCAACAAAATGAGAGTCCGATCTGGCACCTGGCTTTCAGCAGGTACAGACTGGTCTTCCTGGTAGTTATTTTTACGATGGGAGAAGGGTTTCTCAGATAGCTGGGTACTAAACTTTTTGGAAACAATAATGAACATCATACATTTTTGGTAGTTTGTGTAATGCGTAAGAGGATTGACTGTTCTCTGGCTTTGCTTTAGTACCTTACAGGATTCTGCAAGAGTGAACCTCACGCACTCCTTCAAATTCTTTTCAAATAAGGAGAGTCACTTACAGGGCTGAGGGAGCTGGATGCTTAGCATTACCATTTGCAGTTTAATTTACTTGGGCTTTATGATAACTGTGGAGATAATAATTCCATGTAAAAGAGACATACATGAAAGGAATACACTCAGGGTGTGTGTGTGTAATTAGTTTATTAAGCAAAAGTAGTGATCTGGATCAGTCTTTTTATTCCTTTTGACCTGTTCTTTAGTGATTTGACTTCCCTGAACCGCTTTGAAACCATGCACAGTCTATATGCGGTGTCTTGGGAAAGCCTGAGGCACTGTTGGTTTTCTGAAGGAGAGAGAGGTATTGTCTGTGTTTTTTCTACTGTTTTCACAGCATGGCTAGTCTGCCTGATGAAATACTTGACAAAGTGTTTTCCCCGCTTTTCCTCCCCTCTGAGAAAGGTTAAGTGGTAAGGAAATTTAGATTAACCTAGAATCAACTTTATTGGCAGTATGAAAAGGCAAACCATCTTGTTGCTGAGGTTAGTAATTGTAGTTTAGAGCAGCAGAGGAGGGCCAAAACTTTTGCAAATACATGATTTCATACAGTCCTCAAAAACACGGAAAAAAAGGTAATGGAAAGGCTGTAGGTGAGGAATGAAGGGTAAAAGAGATGAATGGTGCGAGAGGAGGAAGAATTCTTCACTAAAGGAGAAAGCAAGGTCAGTGGTTGGAAATCCTTACTGTGCAGGAGGAACGATGTCTACTACTGAAGTGCTTCTAGTGTAATTAAGTGACTCAGGTAACTTTTAATTGTGGCAAAGATCAGCCTTAAAGTTAACAAAGGTAAAAGACACCAGCAGCTGTTGGAAGACTGTATGTGACCCTGTACACGTCAGGCACTGAAGGCAGCTTTGATCTATACTGGGAGTACCCTCATAGAGTTGAAGTTCATGTGTAGTGATTCAGAACAGTAAAAATGAGGTACAGTGTACATGAAAAATTTATGTCCACGATCTGATTGTGTCCACAGGGAGAAGAATTAAAATGAACACAAAGCATGTTTAAACATCGAGTAAAACATACCATCACCTCCTTTCAGTCTTTAAGCTACCCAGGGCTAGAAGCAATGTTGCTTGTCATTGGAAATCTTGGTATTACCTTTTTTAAATAGTGTGAAATTCTGAGGAAACTTTTAACTTGTTCAGTTTTGAATAGTTACCTCACTTTAGGCTTAGGCCAATGACTTTTTGAGGGACAGGAGTAAAATTTGAGTTCTGTGGGAAAAAAGAAAAAGAGTATTGTTTGGCACATAGATGTGAGCAAACATGTTTTTTTGGAGCTTCTCGGTGGTTTGGAATGTTTCATGTCCTCGAGGAGGAGAGGGATTTGTGGGCAGTGGGCAGCCCAGCTGGGCTCAGGGATGGGATAGAGGTGGCCAGGGCATGTCTCTGCAGGCCAGCCACCACACATCCTGTGTTATGCAATGCCCGTTTCTCAAGGCAGTATGATTTTATTACTGGGGCAAGCTATGCAAATGATATCAAAATGTAAAATGTATGTATGCATGTAGGCATGAGCTAACAAAAAGCCTTGGAATGGGCCATGAGAGTTGAAGTTTTGAAAGGGGAAGAAAGCCCGGTGAAGCAGATCCCAGTCATACACATACAGGTGTCTGAGTGAGGGCAGTTAATTTAAAAAAGAAGTATCCTCTAACACAAAGTGGAAGGTCACTAACATGTTTGTGATCATGCTGATACTGCAGTGCATTTTTTTTTTTCCCAAAGAAAAGTAACATATATAAAGTTGTGTTCAGATGGGAAACATTTGTTTACAAGCATGTACATGATAAAAGTTCCACCGAGCTGCAGAATTGAAGACCTCTTCAACCCCATGAGTGTGCCCACGAATAGTAGGTCAGTAAAGCCCCCCTGAGTATCAGTAATCCTGATTCTGCAAAAACTTACCTTATGTGGCTGTGGAAGCTATTTTATTTATTTTCCAAGTTAATCCAGCTCAGGGCTCGAGTGGCAATAGCATATCCTCTTAAGTGTAGGCATGCAGGCTCAATGTGGACAGCTGTTTTAACATTCCTGGCTGGAAGTCCTGCTCTCAGAAAGCATATTTGATGCTTATACATAGTCTCTTGGCTGCCTACACTTAAGTCCATCTGTCAGGGTGGCATGGTGCCAGTTTACAAGGTGGTATGTCATTTTTAGTAGGACAAAGGTGCCAAGCAGGGATGTGTATTTGGGCTGCCTGCATAGCAATGTTCGAGCTCACTCTTCTGCGGGATGTTTCTTCCTTGTGAAGGCAGTGCCACCTCCGGGTCCTCCTGCCCCTTAAAACTGGCGATACTTTGATGCCCCGATACTAACTTTGAGAAAATGTATGATGTCAGGCTTGGAAATAAGTCGTGATTGTAACAGGTGCCTAGGAAATACAAGAACCCTCTCCCTTAATCACAGATAATCCAAAATGGAAGTTACACGCTTTCCACAAAAAATGAGTAATCACTAAGTTGTCTTTGTCCTCTCCTAAAGTCTCTCCCTTCTGTGTTCAGCTGTAACGTAGCATGTCTGTTGTCAGCTGCCCAATGTGTGCAGGTTCTCCTTTTAATTAATTAAATTAATTGCCATTTAATTTGAATTTGACTTCACGAGTCTTGTTTTGTACTCTTGATGGTGTTTCTGCTACTTGTCCAGTTCCAGCACTTAAAACACAGTATGTTTTTTTCTAAACACCGTGGGTTTTTTTGTAGGGATTCAATAGTTTGTCTTGAATGTGAGTTTACCTTGTGATCGTATCGTGAATTCTAGAAGCAGTTCCTTAAAATTATCTGTGGCACTTGGAAAGAGAAGTTTCAATAGTGGCATTACAGTGCCTGAATAATTTTAAAATGTTTAGCTTCTTTTGCAAGTGGGTATTGTAATAAAAGAAGAATTTACTTTGAAAAGTCACACATAGAAAGGCAATATTGGGTTTTACAGAAATATTGCATTAATGAAAATATTTTAGTGTTCAGAAATGGCTTTCACCAGTACCCCCAAAAATGACTAGTGGATGAATTAGTCATTGTGCTAAGGATGTATTATTTCAGTTTCCAGAATGCTGTAGGCTGGTTAGGATATGATTTGAGGAAAGGGTCTAAGTCAATTTAAGTTCATGCAGACTCTCCATAGTTTCGGGAACAAACTGTAATTGCAAAATGCAAAGATAAAGCTTTTATGAGATAAGGGGTGGAAAATTGGATAAACCTGTGTGAATGGGGTTGGTACAGATAATGGCTTGAGACTCAGGGAAGTAAAATCCTTTCCTAACCTGAAAAATGAATAAATCTTTAGGCTAGTTTCAAAAATATTTTGGACTCCGGCTTTGTTTTCATGAGGATCATTTGTGGGTTGCTGTTTCTAGCATTAGGTAAACCATTTCACTGTGACTGTATTCTGCTTGGAAATCACCTTCTTAGCACTGTTTTATAGCTGGATGCCCCATGTACCCCTCATGTCTTTTACAGACTTTGCTGAAGCCTGTATATATGTATATATATGTATATGTGTATATATGTTGATTTTATTTATTGTATTTCTAGTTAAATCTGCCCCGATATCCATATCCCACCTGGAAGGAGCGGGCAGGAGGAGTAGCTTCACATAATCCATTTAGAAACCCCTGGGGCAGAGTCCAGCTGCCGAACAGGCTGAGCCTCCATAACGTGCCGTTGCCTGGATGCTGGCATGGGAAGCACAGGATTTTTGTGCTGCTTTGATTGATTCGTTTTGGTCTGGCCGCTTCTGGGGTTACAGATGCCACTGGAGGACAGGAGATGAAGCCTGCTGAGGGCATTGGGATGCTGCAAGATCACTGAGGTTTTCTAAAGCAGGATCAACTTTCTGGCTGAACAGGAGGGACCGTCTGGAAGCAGTGAAACAGCTGACCAGCATTTCATTTTATTGTCATCATTCAGCCTATGACCACTTGTGGTTTACATTGAATATGCTTCCTGCTACCCAATATCTGAAAAGGCTAGTTTCCTACAGGGTATTCTCAGCATTGATCCCTGTAGTTGGTAAACCCTACAGACATAGTACATTTATTTTTACAACATGCCCATGAGGAGTCAGGATTTTATGACTCAAAAATTGAAGCAAAAGGGCATTGAAGCTGAAATTGGGAAAAACGTTAACCAGCATTTTTTATTGCCTGCTGTACTTCCGTTGTAAAAGAGCAGCGTGCTGAGCTTATTCGTCAAATACAGGATTTTAGTTTTATCTGAGTGAAAGCCACATCTTGATGTATCCATAGGCTAACACTAAGACTTGGCCCATCAGCAGTCTTTTGTACCAACATGTGCTTGCTTTGTTTGCACACTCAGCTGGGCAGAGCTGGCTGCAGGCTGAGCACATGGTGCTCTCAGCTGGGTGTGGAGAGCATCTTGGGATGCAGGTGAAGTGACTGCGGGTCTGTGGCTATAGATTATACTCTTTTCCCACACAGATGATTTAGCACTTAAAGGGTTCAGTATTATGCTTCTCTGGCATTTCTGTAACATCTTTTTTGTTAAAATGCTGATCAGGCAGCAGGCACGGTTCCTAATAATTATTTAAAATAGCATTATGCAGTTTTATTGTCCCTTTCTATAGCTGAGGAAATAGATAAATTTTACTTTTGTTCTCTACTTTAGTCTCCTGCTTTATAGGTGGACTGATACTTTTTTTTTTTCCATAGAATAATCCTAGATATCATTTTCTTAGGCATTTAGAGAGGTGGGGTTCTGTGTCCATGTAAGCAGTGTGTGCATACAATGAATTCAATGAAAGGTGGGGGCAGCCTTTTCTCTCAAGTTTTCTGCCTGGCGAGCTCTGCTGCAGGGCTGGTTTGGACAAACAAGTGTCTGAACCTGCCGCGGTCCCAGGAGAAGCTTGGAAACTTAGACGTGAAAGTGGCCTTTAAGTAACAGCTTGTTTGTACCTTCTCCCAGGAACTGAAGGCTTGGGATCTAGTGTCTGATTACCCTGGGGCTGGAAACTTTAGCTGTCTACTGGATACACTGACTATTTTGTAAAGGGTCACTGTAACTACTCCTGTTGCAAGTGGATTAGAGATGCTTTGTGTTTCATGCATTTCCCCTTAACTTTCACTCAGTGGCTGCCTCACCTGGGAGGACTTAATTGCTGTGAAAGTGCTTATGCAGTCAAAAGAGAGGAGACTGGATTTCTGTCTGCCATCAACGATACATAGGTATCTGTCTTGGCTGTGCAGGGAACACAAGCAATTATATAAATGAGGCTTGACCTGCTGTTTCATCCTGAAGGTCAGAATTTAAAAATTCTGATTTTTAAAGTAGGTGAATGGATTTTAAAAGAGCAGAAAAGTAACTCAGTCATATTAGCCTCTTTAGTCTCATGCTCTTTTTAATCCCATTTTAAGTCTTTTTCACCCTGATAGCACTTTTAAAACCCTTGTTACTTGGGAAGCATGAACTCAGTTTCCTTTGTTGTTGTTTCTACATGCCTTTCCCGTTTCTTTTGAGAACAGTTGAGAAGTTACCATGCGAAAATGGCACATACCTCAACTGGTCCCCTCTGGCAGTTGTTGCCTCTGTTGACTGTAGGGGTCAAAGTAGGTGTTAGCTCTGTCTCACGTTGCTGATGGATGGGATGGTGCCACGTGGACTCTGAGGGCAGGGCAAGCTGATGGCCTGCCTTCCCGTGAATCTTTGCCAGAGCTGTCAGAATATCAACTCCAAGTCCAAGGGTGTCTCTGCAACCCTCCTCAGCAGCTATGGGGAATGCTGGGAGTTGTTAGGGCTGTAATCTGAAGGTGCTGAAGCAGCACAGTCGGAAGAGGGAATGTTTTCCCTGGGGAACCTCTAGAAGTGAGGGCTCTGTGCAAGGAGCAAACAGCTCTGTTGGCCTTCAGAGTCCTGGCGTTCATGCTTTCATTCAAGTGTTGTGGTACTTTTACCATGGCTCAGTTGGATTATCTGGGCACATGGGCTGGAGCTAGCAAAGTTATGACAGCAGACAAGTCTGTAGCATGCGTACAAGCTAAAGTCACTTAAGTCAGCCAGATCTGTACCCCAACTCCTTCCAAGTGCCCCAAAAAAATAGGACATTTCCCATGATGGGAAAGAATATGTTAGTGTCCGGCAGCACAGAGAAGTATGGGCTGTGTCCTGCTTTGCTGCTGAACAGTTGGGAGTTTGGGCATCTGTTGTGCTGTCACAAGGCCAGAAATTCAGACACACTGCATGATGTTAATGGGAGAACTAACAAACCCGGATCTTTCCTCTTCCCTTCTCTTCTGCCACAGGGAATTTGTTGTTACCTGAGATATTGGAAAGTGTGAACACAGAAACTCAAGTGCTATTTTATGCTGCCATTAGACCCAATAGTCTAATCTGAAAGCACTAATTCTTATGTAGGTAAACAACTTACTTGGCAACAAAGACAAAGCACACCAGTGAAAAACATTGTACTCTTGTATGAATTACGTTTTATGGTGAGTTTGGAGGAGATGCAATTGGAAAAAAAATGTATATTTTTACTTGTAATTTGAACAAGTGGATACGAAAATTATTCAAAGAAAATAAACAGAAACTGTATCATGTGAAGTATTTGCAAAGCAGTACTGCTTGTCCACTAATCATATGCTCCTGTGCTGGTCCTCTTTGTTTCTCGTCTCCATTTTCAATACAGATTCCTTTTCAGCAGCTTGCTTTCTTTTTGTTAGCTTGCCAAGATATTTTTTGGATGCTCTTATTTTTTTTTCTTGCATATATTGATGTTAATACTTCCTTTGCATTGCGCCATGCACAGTAGGACCTCAGTCTGACGGTTACCCTCTGTGCCTTTTATCTTTGGTGCTTACAGGATTAGATGAAAGCCTCAAGAGTGTCTCAGCACTGATTTTCTTAAAATCCGGTGCTGCTCTGAAACCAACTACCAACTCTTCACTTGTTTGAATTTAGTAAGCTTTTGTAAATTAGCAACTACTTTCCACATTTATCTGTCTGTTTTCAGTCAGCTGCTTCTAAGTGATAAAAAGTAGATCCTGGATGGATTCTCCTGTGGTTGTATCTTTTCCTTTCTGGATTAATTAAGCTATCGTCTAGAGTCAGAATATTTCAGATAATCCATATATTAGCTGAGTGTATTTTCTGATATCTTCTTATTTGCCATTTCATACTAAAATTGTAGTTTACTCCAGTATTTGTCACAGATTTTTTCACAGTGGTTGACTTCAGGTGGCATGTAGACACACCAAGGTGCTTGTGTGCTCCTGAAGCTGAGTGCTCTCAATCACACCTTGGTTCCCACCTCCTCTTTTTTTCAGTCCCTGGTTAGATTGAAATCTGAATACCTGACCTCCCCAGAAGTAATTTTAAGTCATGTGTTTTTGTAGATAAACCAATGTAGATGGGGAAATAGTTGTGAGCATGCTGTGGTGGCTGCTAACCTGCAATTACTCAAACAGAATGTGTCAAGCAAGCCTTATTTGTGTCTAAAAATATCTGAAGGAAATATTCTGTAAGATATTATCTGACTTTGCTGTGTATTAAGCTTTCCCTGTACTTAAAGAGAAATTGCTGTATTCAGCTGAGCTGTTGACTCAGTAGATTTTGCTATGTGTAAGACAACTGAAAACACTACCTTTTCCATCAAAGGTCCCAAAGGAATCAGCTCACAGGCTCAGAGGTCAAAACCACGTGAAATTCATGAGCAGAATACCCTGAGGGTGCTTCTTAGGTGGGATTTTTCAGCTGAAGAAAAACCAGGAAAGGTGAAGGAGAAGGGGAGGTTTAGTGCCAGCAGCGTGGGACTGGCAGTGCCTCTTTGGTGTGGTCCAAGGTGGTGGGGGGAAGAGCCAGGAGGGCTCTGGGCCAGGGGGCACCTGCTGGGGTCTCTTCCAGGTGGTGGCCATGGGAAGGGCTGAAGATGCTGTTGGAAGCGTCTGTGGAGTCCAGGAAAGCCCCTGGAGATGGAGAGAATAGAGAAGCTTTGTTTCTGCCCACACTTTTCTTTCCCCCAGCCCAGCGTTTCCTGCTTTTGCCCAACGTGCCTCTCCATGCTGTTCATTGATCCCTGCCATTTCAATAGCTGGAGTTAAAAAAATAATACAAAATGGTTTGCCACTTTGTGATTTTTAATCTGAATTTACGTTTCCGTTTGTTACTTCATCCCAGTGAATGAAAAAGAGGTTTAATCGAGAGTGTAACTTTGTGAAGTGCAAAGAGCTTCAGTAATAACCCTCCCATCTCAAAAACTAAAAAATTCACAGAAGACCACTACATAATATTAAAGTCTATAATTTCTGTAAACATGATGGGCAATTTATATCAACTTGGTTTAATACAGCTGTCTAGTGACAGAAATAGTGAGGGTATCCCTAGGGAGATTTGGGGGAATATAGACAACACATGAGCTTTTGAGTCTGCAATATGGTAGCGCTGATGCACACAAATTCAGGCATTTATCTGGTATGTTATGTAATTGGCCTAAAATAGGAATTTCAAAAAACTATTTCTGCTGCTAATAGCATGACTGAAGGAAGGAAGTGGGATTTTGGGGTTGTCTGAAAAAAGTAGGTGTTTGTTACCACACCTGCCTTGTGTTACTGGAGGAATATTAGTCCTGTTACACAAAGAGAGTAAAAGGGCTCTGAACTCAGCACTACATCACTGTAATGTAATGCCATACTGTAAATAATTTTTCAAAAGCATAGCTGAGGACTGAATTGATGCTTGAAGCTGTACTCTCAATTGCGCTCTTTTGGTATGTGGAAGCCCTATATGCATTGACCTCAGTGACTGAATATTTTAATGGCACAGTGATAATAATGGCAAAGATACAGCTGGCTGGTGTGAATTCCTTTGGCTGCAGAAGCCAAGTGGGCAATAGTGTCCATTTGTTTACTCCCATTGCTTCTCCAGAAGCTATGGGAGAGGGAAGGTTAGCGCTTATAAAAGAGTACCTCTGCGACTAAACCTATGCAGAAGTATAAAAAAAGGCCTTTCCTCATTAGCTTTTGCTTACTTGATATTTGTTAGCAATTGATTTTTTGCTTAGATGTGGACATTTATTATGCTTATTGAGTTTATGGGTAATTGCACTAGCTTTGGAGACTCAGAAGCAAGTAGGACACAGACAGAAAGTAGGGAGGCATTTTGCCTTGAAAGGCAAAATAAAAAGAGTGGGTAAGGCTACTGCACCCATGCTTTTGTGATAATTAAAAGAAGATCAGCCTTCTATGAGAAGTGAGGTAAAACTGATTGACTAGTATTTGCCAGGCCAGCTAATGTGAAAGGAGTTGAAAAAAACTTTTAAACCTGGTGAGTCAGAAGCCTTGGGTACGTGTGTGCCTTCTCAGCCTACAATAAGGATAAGAAATTCAATTTACCAGAGAAAAACAGAGGAATATATGAACTAATATAATTTTAAGAGTTCCTACACTGATGTCATTAGAGCAGCTATTACTCCTTTGGATAAGTAGTAATATTTTATGTATTTGGATAAGGTAAAAGTGAGCTGTTTATAATCCGATAGATCTCTAATTAACTTCCCTTCATCCTTATTTGCCTCTTCATCCTCCCCTGCATCCCCACACTCCAAATTTAAACCCTACAAAAAGAAGAGCTTACCGTGGATCTGATGCAGTGCAATGCTTTCAAGAAAACCCTGTGTTTCAATTCTCAGGGTCATACTGTGTATTTATACCTGTCTGGAGTATTATACATACAGAAGAAGGGATCTATCATATGTCACAGTTTCAGGGTATGTGAGATATCGCATCTGTTTGCTCAAGTTGGCATACTGAAATATTTTACTGTTGGGTCAAGGTTGACCACTTTCTTGTAGAAGGAGAAGATTTAACTGGTCCAGACAGTGAGAAGAGTACTGAATGGTCGTGGTAGAAGAGTTTGGTAGCCATGAGGTTTATATTAGCAGATAGGCATCCTACACTATGAGCCAGCTACTTTTTGTTTGGATTGTGCCTGACCAGAAAATAATGGTGTAGTGTATTAGAAATGTAGTGATTCTCCCTTATCTAGTTTAAAAAATGCTCAGATCAGTTATTTAGTGGTCTGAGCATTAGGATTTCTCCAAAGTACAACTACTGGGCTAAGCAACTCTTCCAGTGCTGCATTAATGCCAGTTTGCATGACCTGTCTGGAGATATTAGAGGAAGTAGTAGCATAGCATTTGAAGAGACGGTAGCATAAACCGTGTGACTGTGTCACAGAGTCCCTGGATGCTCTTAGGTTTGCTGTCTTCTGCTTTTCAACTGAATCAGGATCCAGAGTGTGAGGAGCAGCATGGTTACTGAAAAATAATAAAATTCCTCCCCTTAATTTAGGCTGTATTGCACTCCTGTTAAATTGAAAACAAAAGACTTTCTTGACTTTTTTGCTTTCCCGCCCTCATTTTCTTGAGTAACAAAATGGTGTGGAGCTCAGGGAACTGACAGCTGGTGGTTTTCTGATGTGGGAGATCTGACTTGAAGAATATATGTGTGGGTGTGATGATAGCAGCCTCTGTACAACCCCTTGGTGATGTGCTGTATACTGTTGTTACACATAGTGCCAAAATAGACAGTAATCCTCTTACGTGGGATTGTGAAGCAAGTAATAATAGAGCACAAGTCAGTGTCATCAGTTCAGAGCTGGTTTTTTGATAAACATATTTGTCATTTGTATCTCCTAGATTCTTTAGTACTTCTTAATCTTTATATTAACTGTCATACCGTCCAGCTGCAAATGTTAATGTTTCACAGTTGTAATGTCAGCTGCAATCAAGACCTTTCTATTCATCTTTCTAATTGATGTACTTGCTTTAAAAAGGCCACAGAGATTTTGAGTTTTACAACTCAGCTCATTTCCTAATATGAAAAATTCAGATGAAGGAAAACTGTAAGATCACTTAGTCTGCATAAAACGTTTCAACTGTCTTACAAGGCACCCTGGAAAGATCTGAAGCAATCAGAGCTTCTATCTGCAGGCTGTTCATCCCATTTAGAAAACATGAAGTTGGCTGCTATGCAGCAAGGCAGGCACGCTAAGCGTGTGCTGGAGGAGAGAAGCAATTAGCTCTACAGAAGCACAGTCAGAGCAGAAATGAAGGTCTGGAGGCATTTAATTAATACTAATGCTTTTGTGTTTATGGAGGCCAGAGTCATGATAGGTTACTGCTGCCTTGGTCTTGTGGTTCTCAAGTCTGGCATCTAATGAGCATTAGATTCAGAAAAGCTTTCCAGAAAAGTTAATAAATCACAACTAACTATGGCACATTCATATTCCCCTGAAGCTGAAGAGGTACACCTAATACTGAATGGGAGCAGATGAGATCTGTAAAGCTTTTTCGTTTTTAAACAGATAACAAGTAATCTTGGGATTTTTATACCACATTTATTCAAGTAATCTGAAATAATGAAAATGCATGTCTTTTATTAAACATTTCTCCGGTCACCAAACCAATTAGGGAAAAATAAAACAGGGATTCTTTTCCATTGTGAAACCAGCTTGGGAACAGGTATCATTTTTATTAATCTGACTTTAATGGCAAAAGTTCTTTTGATGGAAAAATGTTTATCCATCAGTGTATACTTACTTATTTGCATAGCTTGACATTTTAAGATACATTTTTACTTTTTAATTCCAGTTCTTATTATTCTTTTCAACTTCCATTCATTCTTGGGTGGAAAATACAAGCTTTGAAGACCACTCTCTGTGTAACTCCTCTTGTGCCTGTTTTTGTCCAGTACACTGTTCAAGACATATTTAGACTCCAGTAGGCTGGAGAGTACGAATTTTTCCATTTCCTCCCACTGAGAATACCAGCTCTGTGGCTTACCTGTTTTGACATTTTGTAAATGTTTCCCTGATGGGTTTCAGCAGTGCGCATTAATAAAAGGATGATCTCTGTGATGATTTACTTGTTTGAGTAAATCCAGCTTGAGGCATACTCGTAATCACAGACAATTTGGGTAACTGTAAGGGGCCATCCACAGACTTCAGTTTTGTTTAGAGATTGTGCTTAGGTAACCCTATGTCACCTCTTCTATCAGCAATTATCTATACAAACAGCTTTATTGTTCCATTTTGGGAGCAAGCTTTCATATCACATTGCATTTAATATATTATTGTATTATGCTGATTGCCTGTTACTACCTATATTCAGATTTTGCAGCTATTGTGTGATTAAAGTATTCTTATTGCACATTATTGTATGGTCCAAGAGTTACATATCAAGGTAATCAGTCTATACTTTCTCCAAGGAATAAATCAAAAGTACTGGATTAGAGTTACAACATTTAATGATTACTTATGTCAGAAGAAAAAAGCTGAATAAAAGCATTTAGATTTTCCTGTTTTGATGGGGTTTTGAGTATATAGAACTTTGTTTCTTTAGTCATATGGAACTCTCCAGCTGGACGTTGTTAGCACCGTGGTAATAACTTACAGGTCTGTTAAATGAACATAAGGAGTTGAATTCTGATTTACGGGCTTCTGAATATCCTTAATAGCATCGATTTGCTGTTAATATAATGCAAAAAAAAAGGTTAGTGTTAACTTGAATTGGATCTGGACACGTTACCCTTCCCTGAAGGCTGTCCCTTAGTTTTTGTCAGCTGGCAGATATGTTTTCATGCCAGCATGGCGTGCCGCCTGGAGGGAGGTCTTCTGCTGCACCGCTCCTTTCCCTTTGCTGAGGGTGTGTGCTGCTGCCACTTCCCTGGCACTGGGTTCAAGGATTTTGTGATTACAGCGTGGATCAGACCTCCTGCTGCTCTGACAGAAAACTCCCTTGCCACCGCTGGCAGGGCCTGGTTCATCCCAGGTCTGCTCCCTCCCCTAGCTTGCCCATGGCTGCTGGTCCTTGTGGGAAGGAGGGGGACAGCCAGGGCACCTGGGGAGCAGGTGACTCTCAGGAGCACCTGGGGCAGCAGCCCACAGATGTGTGGTTGAAGCCACACGCAGTGGCTGAACCGTGGGCTGCCTGCGGTTGTTTCTTTGGCAGCCTGAAGAGAGGCAGCTGCAACAAACATCTGGTTTTTTAACAACTGTCTGAAACTTTCACTCCTTCAGTCATACACTTGCGTGAAATGAGGGGTGTTTAGTTGAATACTAAAAAGTGTTTTGGAAGACAGGATTTTTCTTTAATATCATATTTGGAATGGTGATGTCCTCATTGCACATCTTTCAGTGGAATATTTTCTGTGCCTGTTTTTTCCCTATATTATTGTGAATGTTTGAAGTTCCCACACTGTAGGTAATAGTATATTATCCATTTATATGCTTCTTACACACTTGTGTATACAAATTTGCAAGGTAATATTGTAATTTATAGTAATACATTATTCATGAATGTGGTGCTTATGGAGAATAGCAGCTAAATATAAAACCTATTTGGTTTTATGAGATACTGGATATTGAAAATAAATGATAAAATGATAAATGAAAAAAAGATGATAAGGACTTGATCACCCCGCATAGTAGACACATTCCTTTTCTCTGCAATACGAATCTTTCTCATAGAATCATAGAGTAGTTTGGGATGGAAGGGGCCTTTAAAGGTCATCTAGTCCAACCACCCTGCAGTGAGCAGGGACATCTTTAACTAGACCAGGTTGCTCAAAGCCCCATCCAACCTGACCTTGAATGTTTCCAGGGATGGGGCATCTACCACCTCTCTGGGCAACCTGTTCCAGTGTTTCACCATCCTCATTGTAAAAAATTTCTTCCTTGTATCTAGTCTAAATCTACCCTCTTTTAGTTTAAAACCATTACCCCTTGTCCTATCACAACAGGCCCTACTAAAAAGTCTGTCCCCAGCATCTTGCACAGACAAGCGGACATCTCCCCAGGATGCTGACAAACTCACCTTGTCTTCCCTTACCTCATTTCATCCTTACCTTTTCATTTCTGAAAACCAGGAAAAATTAAGTTCATGCTGAAGTGTCCATACCGTAAACTGCTTTCAGGTACTGTAATGATGAATCCAATCAGGAAAAAAAAAAAAAAAAGTTTAGAATAACCTTTGAGATTAGATGTAGCACATGGGGAGATGGATGTTACAGCCTAATAAGGTATTTCTTTTGATTCCAAAGATATTATTCTTACAACGGAAGCTCAAATAATTTTAATTTAAAAATTAATAAAATAGGAAGATAGAGAAAATAATGTATTATATTTTTTAGAAATGGCAATAAGTGGGAGTAGGTGGTGCTGCAGAAGTGTTAGCTGGTAAAGTTGTGTGAAGGCACAAGGCAGGACACCACACACCCCTCTGCCAAAGGGAGCCTCTGTCAAACCCCACCAGTGGGGAAGGACTCATTTTCAAGCTTGGTTTTTCTCTTTTCTCTCATAAACAACGTTGACGGGTCTCTGCAGAGATCAGTATCTCCAGTGTCACAGGACTAGCTGTGAACATTTATGCATGTGCTTTTGGCTTGGTTTTATTTTATTTATTTAGTTATTTGAAATGCAGGAGGGGGAATAGCTTCCATTCTTTAAGATTAAAACTTGATTGTTTGGCTCTCCTTTGCATCCTTCCCAATGTAGATATCTGAAGTTATATTAATTACATGATGACAGGCACAGCCTGAGGCACAGGAGAACCATTGTGTGGGTGACTGTCAGGAGGACCTCTGGGAAGGCTGTGCAGCCGCACCATACTGGTGGAGGACTTTGGAGAGGAAATTAAGCAGACCATTCAATAGTAATAACTACGATATTTTAGAATTGTTGCAAATGTTTGTTTCCTAGCACAAAAATCTCTACAGAAATGAAAGCTTTCTATTTTTCTTTTGTTGAGCGGAATAAAGTATCAACAGTAAAGACGGCATAATGAAATGTATGACTTGGGTGAGCTTACTGAATAACTACGTGGTAAATAGTTGTTCCCCAAATCAGTGCTCCTATTTTTCAACAGTCTACAGGATATTCCTGAAACTGGGCAATAAGGAGAGAAAGCCGTTTTCTAATTTTGTTTCAGTCTGAAAACCTGTGACAATCTGAAGACATTTCTGTGGATTTTTTTCTGTATCATATCAATGTAAAAGAGAACATAGTGTAGTCTAAGCTTTTTACTTTTTGCTTTCTTTTTTAGGCCTATGTTTATTTTTTAGCTCATCTCCTGAGCCAGTTCTTCTATGATTGAAGCATTACATATTTTCTGTGATTATATGCAACCAAAAAACTAAATAAAATAATAGAATACTGTGTTAAAAGAAAGATTTTCTTTCTGGATCCTTAGAAAGATACAACTGAAATGAAAGGATGGATTCACAAAAAGGGCTAGGAAGGCAGTGTCCATCAGCTGTGTGCTAAATATCCTGAAGATAAGAGCCTGGGGGTGGTACCTCTGAATTGTTCCTCCTCTGGAAAAGGAGACGCATACTTGTTAAGAGTTTTCTACAGATTGTTTCACGTGTGAAACTGAGAAGTAACATTTTAGTTTGGCTATTCAGCTATGTTTGCTAAGAACAAGTGTGTGACTCTGCTGCCATATCTCTGCTGGTGTTGTCACTGCAGTATTTTGATCTTTTAGTTGCTAAGTTTTTCCCAACAGTTTCAGTGTTTGAAAAGCATAATGCTGTGTTCCTATCATTTGTCTGTTTTGAAAGAAACATTTCCCTGAGTGGTTTATTATACAAGTTAGCAGATGGCGATTTAACTGTGCTTGATCCAGCAACAGTCTTGGTTCTGTAAGTACGTCTCCAGCTTAGAAAATCTCTGCAAAGTACTTACAAAGCAGTGAGCAAAGTAGTAGTAGCCATGCTCTTTGGGAGCCCAAATGGAGCAGCTGTGATGTGTTTGACAAGCGTGACGTGTTTACACAGTTTTGGGGGCTAGAATCAGCCTCTAGACAAGGATGTGTCACTCCAGTATAACATGGTGATCTCAGTGTTGCAATAGATGAGCTGCTTGATTGAGAAGAGGAGGAAATTACATCAAGAGGTATCTCAAAGTTGAATTTACTGTGTGATGTTTGATTGCTGTATTCTGTGCATGAGTGTTACCATGATATATTTTATAAAACAGCTGAAGAACTTCAGCTGCATAAGAGGTTACAGTAGATGAAGGTCTGCATTTCTCAGAAGTTCTGCAGAGACCCTTTTTTTAACTTGTTCTGTTTTGTCTGAGCCATTTGTGGTCTGAGTGTGTAGTGTCAGCACTGATGGCAGAAATAGACTTGTAATCTTTGGGTGTTTTTTAAAATTTATTATAGACATGCAGTTTAGATTAAGGATAGGAATGTGTCAAATGTAATCATCTATGTAATGATACAAAAGTACGGATCTAAGCATGTTCTATTAACTTATAAATAATTTACATAACATTTTCAGTTCAAGAGAATGTGATAACCAGTGACATTTTTGTTCTTAAGGCAAATGTTTTATTGTAGATTGTGTTTTTATTTATGGAGTTTATTAGAGGGAAGTATGAGTTAAACAGTAATTGAAAAATTAGGAGTTTTATTGCTAGTATTCTCACATCTGAATATTTTAACTTTCACATTATAACTTTAGTTGCTTTACAAGAGACAAAACTGTTTACACCACATCTTCAAGTTATATATGTTTAATAAATGTTTGTGAGTTCTGTATTGGAACTCAATCTATACTGTCATAAATTAATCTCATGACAATATAGTTTGTTAAAATTAACAGCACAATGGATTACTATTGCAGTTAAGTATAACATGCAATATAGAAATGTATTGCATGCTTTATACTTGCTCCTTGAAGGAGTACTAGATATTTACATTTTTTGGTGATTAACTTCTTTAGTCTTTTTCTCTGCCTATGAGCTGCATGCTTCCATTTTTTCTGTTGTCAAATTTATCTGTATGAATCTGAAAATGTAGTTAAGGGTCCAGCAGTGTGAAGACATCTCTCTTCTGTCACATGTTGTAAAAAACTCCCATAGAGTAGAAAGATGCCAGATCAATTTTCATTAGACTTGGAAAAGCTCTGACAGCAGCAGAGACCACTGGTAACACTTGCAACTATGGTTATTCCAAGCAACTCCAGTATCATTCTTTGAGGACCTCCCTGTCAATCTCTCTCTCTGTCAGAATAATTTAATAACTGAGGTTAAGGTTTCCCAAGGAGCCCAAGGAAGTCAAGGGATCTGACTTTTAATGAATTTCAGAGGGATTTAGGGCTCAAATTTAATTTTCTTTGGAAACACAAAAACAAGTAACTTGCTTGTGGTAAACTGATTGAAAGCTGTGATAGTCTGCAGATTGTGTACACAAATGTAATCTTCCAGTTGAATCTTCCTAATTAAATAACCAAAACCATGTTCCCTGTGAGAAGGGATGCAAATGGACAGAGATACTAGAAGAAAAAGGTCACTGAATCACTTGAGTAAGCAAAATCCAAGTAATGAAATATATTTTATTTTCATTGGTACTTAATACCTTATTTCCTAAACCTGGCTGAGAAGTTTCTATGTGTTCAGGCGTCAGTGCCAGCTCCTGTTTTTCTCGGGCATTCTTGCTTTTTGGTGCTCTTGGAGTCAGCTGGGCAGAGAGGGATGCCCCAGGGTGGCTCAGAACAGCCTTGGAGGTGCCCTGGCTGCCGCAAGGGGTACTGAGGTCACCTGTTCTGGGGCTACCTCTGCTAAATGCTCAACTGATACACTGGTAAAATACATAAAGGGCATGGGGTCAGCTCTGGTCCTTCCCTTATCTGGGTAAGGAAATGTCTTGAGGCAGTATGGCCAGGAAGGAAAGGTGAAGAGGTTTCTTGTCTCTTGGCATCCTTCTTTGCAAAGGATGATGTCTGTTTCTGCAAGTTCTACTGTGTTAGAAACAAAAAGAGAACTTGTGGGATAATTTAATGCTTTATTGGGCCAGAAAGGACTGTTCATTTACTCTGACATCTGTGTTGAATCGGATTTCATTATAGTGTTATCCTTATGCAAAGCTCTATTTATATAAAACCATTTAGCTTAAAATGAACCACTCACAGTTACAGAGAGTCTGCCACATCTCTAGGAATATAATATAGTTAATTATCCTGTTAAAAAAGTTACTGCTATGAAAGTGTGCCTAAAGTTGGCTGAAAGTCATTTGTATGTAGCCTCTAGCCACCACATTTTCCATGTCTGTCTCCTAAATGTGAAAGCATCTTATACTATTGGAGAATAATAATATGTTTAGTAATCTGCTAATCTAAGTAGTTGAGAAACAAACCTGTCATGCCTAATTCTACTCACAGAGAGAAAGAAACAGAATGCACAGTCTTTATTTAAAACAATTGCAGACTTAATAAAAGGTTATTGGCCAATTTTCCCCAAAACATGTCAGCTGAATAATTAAATTACCTAATCAGTGAAAGTAATTGTAGTTGATTTTAAATTTTTTAGTTTTTATAAATCAATCACCTATGATGTTTTGAAATATCTTGGAAGGATCCCTGTAATATAAATAATCTTCTCTTGGAAATGCTAACACTGAAAGTTAGTAATACTCATACATTTTATTAATATATTAAAACATCTTACTGTGACTGGGAGTGTGTTGCAAATGGAGCCCTAAATCCCTGTGACAATTTATATATTAAAAAGACAAATGTAATTATAATATTACCATTAAGGAGAACCTTTTGTACGGGTAATTACTTCTTCAGTGCCACAGTTGGTATTTAACCTATGCCATTTAGTAGCACTGATAAAGATGTTCTGATGGTTTTGCTCTGGCAAATTATGATTCAATTAAATCTCTTTTTTTTTAATATATTGATTTAATATTTTTTTATGTAGAAATGAAGATTTATTTTTATAAGATTGAAATATTTAACTTACATTGCATTATTTTGACCTTTATGTAGGAATACAGATTAGCAAAATCAAGTTATATTTACTCAACATACATAGATCAAACCAAACCAAACCATATTTTGTTTCTTCTTTAATTCAAGGTATTAAATGCCAGGAATCTTTTAGTTCAGCAAATCCAAGTCAGGGCCCAGAAACTCACAGAGAAGCTCACAGAGGTTCTGGTATTTGATGTTGCCACAGAGATGTATGGAAGTTTCTTCTGCTTTGCTGATACTAAGGCCATGTGATCAGCGTTGTCATGGCCTGGGTTCCCTGCAAGACCTGTTCTTTAGATAATATGCATCTAAGATCTAAGACCCGTCTATCTAGACATGGCTGTCAAAGAACTGCCTAAGCACTGTTTCTTTTTAGGTGGTTTTACTTCTCCTGCCCTAATTCTATTAGAAGTTATGATTAGAGCCATTAAGAACGTTTTGCTGTTGCATCAAAACCAAAAGCTTTGTGGTTGTGGGCAGTGGTGGAGAAGACAGGGAAAGCCTGTTGTTCTCATCATCCATCTGTTGTTGATAAGGAGACTGTGCTTAAATGGTGAAGAAAGTTATTTTGGTGCTGCAGCAAAAGACTGTGCTGCCTCCAAGCAGAACATGGAGTTCAATGAATTCTCATGTCTATTGTATGATCCCTCTTTGGACATGCAGAGAAGGAGAGACCCCTACCCAGAACTCAAAGCTCAGGTGTTTTCCAGAAACAAACATTTCAGCCTAATTCCAATTTCATGAAGATGCCCAAACAATGTTTGTTTCTGTGAGAATAAAGAAATTTTGAAACTTTGGAGGTTTTCGTAAACTGGTAGTGTTGTCCTATAGCCAAAATAAATAGCCTCCGCTCTTATATTTATATATAGTATATATTTGTATTATATATATTTATAACCATTACACATGGATGGAAATGTTTTGCAGACTCTTTGACCTATAGTAGTATTTTCAACATGGTTTCAGATATGGCTATGCAGCTCTATTTCACTTTACCAATTATTATTTAATTTTTTTTTAATTAAGGATATTGCAGCTTTCAGCCTTTTTGAATGTAGAAAAATAACTTCTTTAGCAACACAATAGATGTTAAGAAAACTAACACGGTCATCCGCAAATTACTGGAATAATGTGCTTTTGCTTACAGGCAGATTTTCTGTCAGATATGAGTAATGAACTGTAATTCCTGTTGTTTCAGTTGAAAGATGAAAATGTAAGTGTAATTTACAAAGAAAACAAGAAGAAATGCTATTTGGCTTGCCCTTCTTTGCAGTCTATTAGGGAGAGGTAGTCAAGGGAAAAACAATCACCAACATTTTCAATAATTAACCCGTACCTCCTAGGCAGAAACCAATTTTTGAAAGGAAATTAATTCTGAGAGAACATGATTGAAATAATTTCCCTCTCTACTTTGTTCTGTTGTCTTGCTGGTGGCACAAAGGAAAAGTGAATACTTACAGAAATTCTTTGACTATCAAAACCTAACTTTCCCTTTCAGTAGATATTTGGTCTGTCTCTGTTTCTTCCTCACAGTTTTTTTCCTAGGCACAAATGATCTGGTTTTGGATAATGATGAAGTATGCAAAATGTGTGTCAAATCTGCCTCTGAAAATGAGATATTTATGTGTGCCATTACTTGGTTTGTGCACAATAGCCAGTAAAGCCCAGATATTTAATGTACATAGACTTTGCTAAGGAATTGATACTCACTCCTGGTTCTTCCCATGGTGCGTGATGGCAGACTCTAACATCTGGTCCTGTGCCTGGTAAATCTCACCAGGCTCTTCTCTGCTTTTCCTCCAACAGTGAGTGCATTCTCCCAGCTCAAAGGAACAAGAGGACCTGAACAATATATTCTTGTCTCCTTTTGCCTGAACGTGATCTAAAACTAGGACAGATACAAATATTCTGAAATACTCTTCTGGCTAGTTCTGCTGGTCTTGTAGCTATGGACCTGGGTTTTCTCAGTGAACTTTTAAATTCACTGGATTTAAAATTACTTCAGACTCTTTATTTCATTTGCTTATTTGTGATCTACCCGGTGAGGTCTGCCTGCAGGCCAAATTCTAGCTTTCACAGCTTGATATTTTTCAGTTATGATAACCTAAAGTAAAGGGGATGAGATGCAAATGAACAACACAGCCTCACTCTAGTTTAGTTAGAAGTAATACTAAAGAAATGAGAATTACTTTTAAGAAGTTGGGATCAACAGAGTCTATAAGCACGTGCCTGGGGATAGTCCCTAATGAAAATTAAATGTGTATGTGTAGCCTCAACTGCCAAACCATTAAAAAAAACAAAGCCAAGCAATTAAAAGGCAGAGATATTCCCATTTGACATGACTTAATGGAAAGAATGACTTGTGAGTAAGAGGCTGCTACAGTATCTCTTCAAGACAGCCAACAGCTTCAGTGTCCTCTTATTAGGAACATCACTGAGTAATAGGACAGAAGTGCCAAATCTTGCCTGCCTCATGAGAGTAGCCCCACTGACTTAAAGGATCCTGCTAATGTGCATGATAAATTCACTACTGTGGATTTAGCTTTCATTGTTTGAATGAATGGGAAGTAGGACAGTGAAATTATCTAACTAGTTGTTTCTTGGATTTGGGATGGTAAAGGCTTTTAAAATAATTTGGAGTAATAGTTTGCTTAGGGTTTAGGTTAGTAGTTATATACAGAAGGTCATTTTCTGTATGGAAATGAACATTGCTTTTATGACATTTAACTGAAGGTAACTTTGGGATGCTGACAGATCAAGAATTCAGAAGGAACCGAGGAGTCACTCAGTAGGTATTTACATGAATGGTCAATGTCTTTGCCTAGTTCCCTTAGTTAAAGGTATTCACAAAAGAAAACATCTTTAAGAAACATGCTCTTCTGAAAAGTCAGGATTTAGGAACTCACAGATAGTGACCCTTTTGAGATAGTTAAGTTGTTTTATGTTTATAATGCAACATACTAAGCTTGAAAAACCTGAAGGTAAGATGTGGAGCTTTTTTGATAACTGATTTCCGGAAAAAATAACCAATAGCAAAGTTTTGCCTTTTGGTGCATCTTTGGACATTCTCACTGCGTTCAGCACAAATAGCGTGTGCATCTGTCTGACAGCTAAATTTCAATAACCGCGCATTTCCAAATCAAATCAAAATTCCCTACATGTGGAAAAACACCTTGAAGGTTTAAGAAAGACAGTTTTGATTGCTCTCTTATTCATGCATTTAAGTAGTTGTTGACACTTCTGTTTTAAAAAAAAAATCTGTTTAGGGAACCAGTGCCTCTTAGTCCATGGAAAGAATCTCAGAGCATCTTTGTTTTCTGTTGTAGGTCCTGATCATGCAAGTATAGACAAGTTTATTTTTGATTGTGTGAACCATTCACATCAGTGGGGACTTTCCATAGGCTTGAAGTCGGTTATAGCTGTATGTGCTTTTAGAATACCATCACCAGAAGGTTCTTGCCTTAGAATTGGTTTAAGAACTGATAAAGCTGATAAAGCCTGATTTGCTTAATTATCCAGTCTAAGAAATTCCTCATGCAAGGTGTCTAAATTCAGTTAACCACGCTGATATAGAAACTGCACACAGAAATTGCAGCTATTTTCACTAAACTCTAACAGCAGATGTGTCTTTCTTTTCATATTTGCCTACTAACCACAAGTCATGCTTGGTAACATTATCAGCAAATGTTTATTTATAGGTGAATATAAAGAGAGAAAAGATAGGTTTTGAAGAAAAGACCCAAGTAGTATTTGCTTCCAAACAAGACTAAAGAATGGGACAGTTTCCAGTTGCCCCTTGGGTTTCTACTTCCACAGTTCTCAGGTTTTAGGAATAAAGAAATAAAGACTCCCTTTTAAGCACTGGGGTAGTTTTTCTTGGGGCATTTTTTTCTTAAGAGAAGTATCTCTAAGGCCGAAATAACACGGTACAAGTGCAAGCCTTTCTTCTTTGATTTCAGATTCAGATTTTGGATTGGATGCACACACCTGTTGATAGTGTAACCTAAAGACAAGTGCCAAGTCTGTGAAATTTTGATTTAAGATGAATTGATTTGTAGGCACCGTGACTCCACAGCAAAGCAAGTGACTTGGAGCAGCGTTGCAGTGACAGTGTATGTGAGAAGTACACTTTCGGATAGGCAGCCTATTTACCTTGTTTTGTTTGGGCTTGTTTTCCTCCTTTATTTGGTGATGTTAGAATTCGGTCCTGTGAAAATGGTTGTAGTGTTTTAGAATATAACCACAAATGGAGAATACAAAGCCTAAAGCAGTTTAGCTGTTTAAGCCAGGGAATGATATCTGTTTTGACACAAATGATATCTCAGTAATAAATATCTAAGAGAAAAGTAAAAATGTAATGCTTTTCATCTGGCATTGGCAAGTCACTGGACCTATTTGTATTTAATTTAACTTTCAGCATTTTTTAATGGAGTGGTAAGCTGGACCATTCAGTTTGCATGGTAGGCATGTAAAATTTTGCTTTGATT
Source organism: Strix aluco (assembly GCF_031877795.1). NCBI lineage: Eukaryota > Metazoa > Chordata > Aves > Strigiformes > Strigidae > Strix > Strix aluco. The sequence goes on from NC_133931.1 coordinate 36,848,349, forward strand.
ATGCTTCTCTATAAATTTGTCTCCAAGATCTGTAGAATCTGCCTGTGAAAATAGTGACAAATATATTATATACAAAGATCAAGGGAGGCTACTGGAGTAGTTTTGTTGCTCTATCTATTGTTTGGAGTGGAGCACTGGATCTGAGAGACTTCTAAAGTCATGGCAACGCTAATAAATTTTGAAAGGAAATGATTTAAAGATTTGATCTGTACATTGTTATCTGAACTGCAATAATGCTCAAAGCATTGTTTTTTCCTGAGCAAATAACCACATTAAAGAAAAAATCCTAAAGCATGTATAGATAGTCTTGGTTGTGTGTTCATGAAGAAAAGAAGGAAGTGAACTGACTTCCTGACTTAAAAGCTTTTGAGAAGTCTGCTTGGCTTCTGCTCACAAGTCCTCTCAGTTTTGTGTCCTCAGGCTTAAAAGAGTGGTTAAACCTTATGTTGTTTTGGGTAGCTTCTGTGTGGGTGAATACGCCCTTATGAATGGGAGCAGTGTTTCTGTGGAAGCTGCTTTATGCTTGTCCCTTGCTACCTCATCATGGTGCTGGGACATGAGAGGAATAGGGGAGAGCTGAGACATATTCCCCATTGAAACCTCTGCCTTCCAGCTTTGTCCTCTGTGGAAATTAAAACCTGCTCTGTACCCTAGAGAAATATCCCACTGCTTATTCTCCAGTAACACCATAGCTCAGCTTTCCAAGGAGATGTGCTGCCAGCAGGACTAGGGAGGATGCTCAGGTACCATAGCATGGTGATGATTCTTTTGCTTGCAAAATCCCAGGTGGTAACCCCATGACTATCTTTTTTTTTTTTTCTGTAGTCTCCTACATTTTCTGACACAGAGAGACACAGTCAGATTTATATAAGTTTCATCTTGCCATGTCTGGTAAAGCTCACACCTCAAGTTATAGACAGGTAACCTATAAACATGGGACTTTTCTTGCAAATTCACATGGATGTTTTCAGTTATTCTCCCTTGTGCTGTTCTTTCAGGATGATGAGTGTTGTTCAGCAGATGGGACACCGGGTTATTGCTTCGATGAAGTAAATTATACTCCTGGACTTCCCACTCTACTCCATGATTGTGGGGGATTCATTTTATCTTTTGTATCTCTTTCCCAATCAATACCCTATGCTAATGACAGTTAAGTTTTTGGAGTAAAAATTTGAAATCTACGGGTGCAAAAAGACTATGTTTCTATGTCACTAAAAAGTATCCTGCAAAATCTACTAAAATCGCCATACTATCCTGACAGGAAAAAACATGCATAAATACATATATGTGTGTGTGTGTGTGTGTGTGTCTGTCTGTAAAACCTCCAGAGTGCACACTGTAGCTTTTGCAGGATTTTACAAATTCTGAACTTTCATTGTAAATAGAATAAAGGTCAAATTCTGCTTGCCTTACACATGTATGAAGTGAACAGTTGTACTATGGTGAGGTGCTGCCAAGATTTGAACAATGGGGTCTTTCAGAAATGTTCTTCCTTATCCAGTGATAAATTCTGTGTGGTGACATATGTGTGCACACAGAGGAGATGAGAGGGACTGAGCAATATATGTCTTTGTTTTTACATTTTAAATGAAAGTGGTTTTTTTTAGAACCCAGAAGCCAGACAGCCTGTTGTAGCCCACTAATGTTGTGTACTTTCTGTTCATCTAGGCACAGTATGATGTTTGCAACTTTAACTGGTACTAGCATTACTAATATAAAAAGGCACAGTTGGAGCATTAACATTGTATGCTTTTGAGGATGCCATAGGGACATATGTTACATATTCCCATATGTAAAATGTATTGAAGTTGTCATTTGGTGTGATTAAAGGAGGAAAAGGACATTAAAAGTATTTTTGTGACCTCTGTCTCAGTATATTTTTATAGTGTGGGTAGATTACAAAAATAAAATCTTTGGCAACAAAGTTATTTCATGCATGTGATGTGAACATGAATTTTTGGACCCCTAGAGGATTCAGTCCATCTCACTGTAGTCATAGAGACTTTGCTGGAATTGTGTCTATGTAAAACTTTCTTCTGTTGAAGAAGAATCTCCTATGAATAGAAGAAATAGACAATATCATTTTGTCAAATGTTGTCAAAATGACAGCATTCATTGCAACTTGTCCCAGCATAAAATTTTTCAGTGGAAAAGAATGACATTGCTTAAATCTTATTTCATTTTGGTAGGTAAATTCCATGTGTAATTCAGTTACTGTTTCTTTGACTCCCTTTCTCTCTCCCATCCAACATCTTCTCTGTGATGGATGTTTGTGGCTAAGCCTGGCTAGCTGTAGCCATCTGCAGTTTCAAAACTAGACAGCCTTGCTAGTGTGTTGTGCCTGAGATAATACTCCATGCTGAGGGCATATTCGGTGAGGTAGAGAAGCTTCTCAGGCACAAAACTTAAAAGGAATTAAAATAACCGTGGCTGGATATCATGGGGGAAAATGGGCACCTAACTAACTGTGTCTGAACCAGGATATTTTTACTTATCTAGTCTATGTCAGAGGTAGAATGATGATCTGAAAGACCTGATTTAGGACGTCTGGGAAAGGCTATTCCTTGTCACCGAAGGGAAGGTGCACCCAGAGGAAAAGGTATGCTTGCTAATGCAAACTCCTCCCCACACTGAGTTCTTCAGAGAAAAGGGAAACTTTAAAGAATCTGCAAGGTCTTTGGTCTTTGAAATGGTCTTGTTTAAATACCATGTAATTTTAGTAGACTAACCTGTGCTTTGGTTTGAAGACTTAAGATCCTACCTCACAGCAGCAGCAAGCTGCAACAGGCTTCTGGGGAAAAACTTTTGCAAGGTCCAGTCTGAGCTGGTTGTGTTGAATGTCATGAGTAGTTCTCAGATGGCTCTAATTCATCTAGGAGTGTGGGTGACTTGCAGATGCTTTTTCCTAGAGAGACCCACATTTCCAGAGAAATGTACTCAGGGACTTGCCAGCATTGAACATGCATGGCTAATGCAGTAACTCTGAGAGGTACAATTTTTAATTTCAGTGAAAACCAATCAGAAGAGAATCAGATGAGTGTTGTAGCCCATATATCTATATTAACAATAGTTTTCTCATTTTATCTTTCGAAGATTTATTGTTTGGAGTAGAGCTATAACTTGTAGAATGTACATCATCTCTATTTTATCAAGGGAAAGAAGATAGTACTGCTATTTTATAGTATAGGTTTTTATGGTTTAAGAAATTTGAAGGCAACTTGCAAATCTAAGCACCAGTCAAAGTTATGGCTAGGAGGGTAAAAGGCAAATCCTCGATTTCCTTAAGTGCAATTTAAAAACTCATCTGGATACTGTGTGGCCTGCTTCTGCATCACAGTACTCCAGCATGTCCCCTGATAAAAATGTTTGTTAATTCTGTTGAAACTTCTCAGCTGTTGAATCAGTGCGACTTCCTAGGTTGGGATCCCAGATCATGGCACTTAGATGGAGGACCAAGAAGAGCTTACTGAAATGACAGGTAGTAGGCTGAAAGGAAGGTGCTCCTATGTCATCCTCATGTTTCAGAACGTTTTTCATCCAGAAGCTGGACACCTTCTACTGACCTAAGTGGAAGAAATTTTGGAACAGTTCTCCTCAGAATTTTTTATATGTGAAGTGGGTTCAGTTTTGATGATGTCCTGATTGAATCTGTTTCCAGTTTAGTCATCCTGTACTCTTGGCGTCCTGTTTGGGAATCAGGAACCCCTTTATTCCTGGACATTGGGGTGCATAGCTCTGAGGGCTGTGACCAGAATTTCACTCATCCGGGACCCTGGAGCAAGGGTGACTTCTTGGAGATGGCTCTCCCTTCACTTACACAGCAAGGTTTGGAGGTTTAGGGTAGATTTGTTCCAAGTACCTCATTTTGAAATATCAAAATCTTTTACTTGCCATGCTCTATCTTTAGTCCTATTTAGAAGGCCAAATCAGTTTATTGCACTTGGTGTCTGGTTTCTGATAGTGGCCATTACTAGGTGCTGAGGAAGATGCTGCGTAGTGTCTTAAAATGGCAATCGTAGAACTTGTGTGCTCACAGGTTTCCTCCTGCCCTGGACCAGGCACGTGGGGGCTCTCTGTTTTCTGAAAGGTCCAGAAAGTTACATGTTGCCTGTAAGTTATATTAAAAAAAATCTTGAAGCCTGAACAGCGCACAGTAACTTTAAAATGCTTCTGAAATGGTTGACATTCCCTCCTTTAACAGAGCACAGTGTGCACTGTTATTTTTATCTTTACAGTGTTTCTGCTGATGGAGAAAAACTGAATACTGAAATGAATGGATTAGGTCTCTCTTTTACTCCCTTTGTGTTTCCTGTGTAAACTTTTTAGAGGCTGGTGTTTGCTGTAGTTGTGTGAATCAATTTTCCAAGTAAACATTTATTGAACAAAATTTATTATAGTGGGTGGAGTTTGGTTTTTTTTTCTCCTCCTCATGATGTGAATTTTGCAAATAACAGTTACTATGGGGTTTATCTAACCACTTACTGCTAAGGAGCAGTCTTACATTGTCTGATGGAGCATTTTAGGCATACAGAGAATTGTTTACAATCAATCCAGAAGGGAACATGGCTGGAATAAATTTAAATAGTGAACACAGTTCTGGAAACCATTATGCAGAAAGGTCTTCAGCAAAATCTAATTATTTGAAATTACAGTTTCAAAAACTGAAAATGTGTTTAAGAAAGGGTAACTTAAAAGTGATAAATCTGTTTAATCAATCTGTAGTCTGGAAGCATTTTTTAGTATAGGCAGTTTACCTTTTGTGGTAGCTTCTGTGATTTTTTTTTCCCCCTGCAATATAGCTGTCAGTTAGCAGCCCCTTTTTACTCGTGAGAATGTTCTCTTTCTTCTTTCTCTTCTTTCAGAACATAAGATGAAAATATACAAGTTATTTAGGTTTAAGCAGGCAGATTTAGTGATTTATTTTTGTTTATTTTGTCCGTGAGATATAATTTACTATATAACTGGTAACGCAGAAACCCAAGCTCTAACAACTCAGTTATGCTTCCTCAGCTGCTGCAGTCTAGGACACAACATGTCTGATTGTGGATGGGACCAAAAAGGATGGAGTCCGCATACTGGACATACTCACATGGAGAGTGACTGGTCCACAGAAACCATGTGGAGATAGATTTTGCGGTGAAGATGATGTTTTCAGAGAGTTAGATAATCAGTTGCTTTTTCATGTGCTACACAGTGGGTCTGCAGCAAGTGGTGTTGTGCAGCTGGGGCTTGGGTTTTGGTCGTACCAGGCATGTGAGTGGATAACAGAGACCCTTACCACCCCTCTTGCCTTTTGTGCTTACAGCTAGGTGGTATGGGAAGCAGGGCAGAAGCATCCTAGAAGGGATGAGTACTGCAGGATGCATTAAGGCAGGAAAGGGATGGAGCAGGGGAATAAGAGAAAAGTCTTTGGAAGTTGGCTATGGTCTTGATGGTGTGGTCAAGGTCATATAAAGTTGTGATAACTGACCTTGGCTTAATTCAAAAATCAGTTTGGGATTTGCAGAAGTAGAAGAGGAAAGGAGTGGAATTGGTAAGATTTAAAGGCAATACATATGACACCCTTTAAATTATCCACCTTTCAAAACCTGGAAATGAGACCAAAATTCCTAAATCTCAGAACTCAGTTCTGCTCAGCAGGAACTGAGTTCTGTCTGCTCCTGCTGGTGTTTTACAGCTATACCTCTACTGGGACATGCAGAAAGATTTCCTGGGTCCCAGGTCCAGTTGTATCTTTGTTTCTTAACTTTTATGTTTTTTCTAAATCTAGTATTAGTCTGATGGTAACTAAGCTGGAATGCTGCACTTTGTTCTTTGGTATCTTACACAATTTTTATCCTTTGCTTTTCTGTTTGCTTACCATTAGTTATATTTTTTCTATTTATGTATTAAATTTTGTTTTGATTCAATGGAAATGTTATCAAATATGAAAAATACTGTCAAAGTCAAGTATGGTTTCCATCCAAAATACTGAGTAATATATATACTTCCATCCATGATTTGACTGAAAAAGTACAGAAAGCAGTAATTTTCTTATCAATGTTACTTATGTAGAAGTTGCTGCCTTTGAAGATTGCAAAAAAGGCCTTTGCAAGTTTTGGGGTATGAAACTCCCTGCTTTAAGGGCATCTTTTACTTTTGGATTGTGTGGCTAAATAACTAATGAAACATTATTTTATTGACATATGACTCTGAACTTTTATTTCCTCAGCTATCATGTACGTAATGGGAGCACTTGGTCCTGCAGCTGGATACTTACTAGGAGGACTTCTTATTGGTTTCTATGTTGATCCTAGGACAACTGTTTATATTGACCAGAGTGATCCCCGATTCATTGGAAACTGGTAAGGGTCAACCATTTTTCAAAACAGTAATACTCTCTGAATTGCTGGTAGGAAAATGAGACAGGTTGGGCAATCACATCCCTTGAGGGCTACTTTAAGTTTGTAGAAGGAGGCCAAGGAAGAGGAGGTTTCTGTTGAGTACTACACAATAGCCTCTGACAGAGAGGGAAACACTTTCTCAGAAGCGCATGGGCAGGTTGGGTGGAAAACCTGCTGGTTTTGGCTGCTCCAGGACTGGCTCTGAGCACTGTAGGTGCTGACTGACAGCATTTGGTACAGGGGTGGCAGGACAGAATAGCTGTGTTGCAGGAGGCCATCAAGGATCGCTGGTGCCCAGGGCCGAGCCCTTCCTGGTGAAAGGTGGGTTAATCCCTTCTTTGGTTTTCCAAAGCAGGCAGCATAAAACACTGAGCTCTGCTGCCCGGATGAGAAATGGTAGACTTCATTTACCCTGGTCTAGTAGAAGGAGATAGAATGGGGTCAGAACATGGCCTTTCCAGTCTTGTTTCTCAGGGTGATGGCTCATGTTTAGGCTGCAGATGATGAAAAACGTCACATAATTCTCTAGTTAATAGTAGGCTTCCAATGGTGCTGAGATGTAATGGCCATAATCATTAGCTGGTTTCTTTGGGCAGCTTTTTGGGCCTCCTTGGAAAATACCTCTTTGAGGAAGCAGGTCTTGAGGAGGCTTTAACTGGCTTTTCTCAGATAATTCATAAATCTGCCTTGAAATTTTTGTGCAAGTCTAGAAAAGGCTTAAGTTCATTATTCCAGGAGGAGACCTCTACTTTGTAGGTGTAGGGTGCAGTGTCAGGTCTTGTGCACTGGGTTAGTGTTTATCACTGCACCATCGTAATCAGACTGTATCCATTTCTATTTGTCCTGCAATGATCTCTCCTGGCAGTTTGATGTGAAAAATTATCTGTTTGGAGTGTTCTTAAAATTTTGAAGATTTAGTCCTGCTTCATTTGTCTTACTTATCCAAGAGCATTGCTGTACAGGACTGTCTAGCCAAATTTTCAGAGAGAGAAAGGCAAACCTGAGTGCTCAGTTAACCTGTGACCTTGAGGTTAATGACTCTGTGCACTCATGTGTATTCACAGAAAAGACTAGTCCTGTGAATGTGCTGCAGTGTCAAAAACTTGCTTTGACTATCCTTGAATAAAAGATTTGAAATCAAAGCAAAATATTATACATTCTTCATAAAATTCTTATGTTTCATGTGTTATTAAGGACATGTCAGAACTGGTAATCAGCATCTGATCAGTACTTTTAAACAGAAATCAGTGGGCCTATACGAATGTGGGGTAAGCTTTTGACTTTATCTATAATGCAATCACTGATAAAATTGTCTTATCATGGGGGCATACCTGTGTGGATTTTAGCTTAAACAGCTCTGGTGAAGGTAAAATAACCAAAGCAGGAGAGACACATCAATTTGTTGCTTCTTGGACCATTTGCACCAGGCTCTGTGCCGGCAGCCGATGGACATTCACTACAGCTCCTTTAAAGCTAGCTTGGATATACGTGCAAAGTTGTCATAGCCAAATGCGTAAGAGATTGGACAAAAAAATGTCTGTCCTTGCTCATGAATAACAAGAGTGAGTGGCAGGGATGGATGCCCAGTACCAGTGGAATGCTGTAACCACAGAGCTCCATGGCAAAAGTGGTGAGAAGTCACCTATTACAACCATTTCTGTGGGCAGGCTTTAAGAACATCTACTGTACCAGACCTTGCAAGCAAAATAGGGAAAAGACCCTTGTTTGTGCATTCAGATTTTATGTCAAATTGATAAATAGATTTTATGTATCTCCAAGGTTTAATGTCACCTGAATGATATCTTGGTGATTTCAACTTTGCGTGGGGATGCCAGCAGAGGTGATGCAAATATGATTGAAGCCAAGAGCAGGAAATAAGCTGTCATAGGATCTCAGAAGGCGAGTCGTATTCTAGCCAGCATAGAAAAGTAGAAGTCATTCAAAGTTTCCTTCTTCCATCATGTTGATTATATCTGTGGAGTCTGGCTTTCCCTGAAGGGTGTTCCTGGTCCTTGTATTACTCTAATTTTTGGCTCTCTCAATTTCTTCTCTCTTTAATTTCTAAAGAGAGAAATACCTTGCTATCTGATCTCTGATAATTTCTTTCACAATCTGTGATGGCCTCTCATAAAAGTTTAGTGGTTTTCATAGCATCTGCGCCTCATTCTCGTTTCTCTTTCTGAAGCTTTAATCTATTAAAACGAAGACTCATGCTGTGAGGATTGGTCCTTTGTCCCTCGCTACTCACTGACTGCCCAGTTGCAGAGAGATCTGGAAGTGTAGACTTTCATTCCAATGAAATCTATTTTCTGGGACCATGACATTTTCTCCTTGCAGGGAAGTGCTGCATAGCCAAGTTTATTTTTATTTATGTAATCTAACAATTTGAAATATAAGAGTAGTCTAGCACTTAATTCAGCTGACACGCTTTTTAAAAGTAAGGTGCAGTTGAGATAAGTTAATGGGCAGTCATATTTGAGTTTGTCAGCCTTGTCTCCTTTAAAGTGAATTAGTGTCTTTGATTCCCATCTTTCCTTTATTATAGCTGTAAGGTTTCTAACTTAACTTATTGCAGGGACCCTGTGAAAAAATTCCATTATTAAGGGAAGTAATGATTACAGACAAAATAGTAAGTACAAGAACTATGATATATGGCAACAAAAATTGCAGTAAAGCCTATTTTTTACTTAAGCTGTTCCATTCTAAGAGGTATATTGCATATATGCAGGACAGGTAACTTGGTTTATCTCTTGTGAAACCTGATAAACAAAGTAAGTGGTTATTTCTCAGGGTTATTTCTGATCTGATTCTTCCTTGAGTTTCACAGAACTTGGGTTTGTGCTCCTGAGTTTTGGACATCTGGGCTTTCTGTAGGTGCTCTGGGCTAAATTACAGGCCAGCTGTTTATGCCAGCCCATCAAATTTTTATTCTTTTTTTTATGCTTTTTATTCAAATGTGGTAACTGTAGGGATATCTGTTAGAAATCATCCATCATGTTGTTGTCTTTGAGAACTGTTAATGTGCTATAGGATCTCATTAGTTGTGGAGTAGCCCTTGGCAGTCTGCCAGGTGCTTTGAATAAAATTTTCTTTTGCTGACACTTTTCTGAGTGTTTGCCTAGTTCTGAATCTGTTTAATACTTGGATCTTCCCATATAGTCTTTCATCGGCATTCCACACAAGAAGTTTAAAGGAATTGCTCCAGCACTGTCTAGTCCTTCCTTAGCTTTAATTGCTTTTATTTGAGGTCCTAGGGCTTGTGCTGATGCCTTTGAGGTATTCTCCTGCATATTTTCTTTGACTTTAGAAGACAGAAAATCAAGGGCTTTTAAATTAATACAGATCCTGGTTCTGACCTCTTATTTCCCATTGTAGGTTTTTTTATTATTTTTGATATCACCTTTTGTCTGTTTCCTAGTTCTTTGATATTTCTGCAAGAAAATATGAAGTGTAGATGTTGCTGATAGTTGCATCCAGTGCTGAATTTGTGACATTTCCAGCACTCGGTATGCTGCCATAATGGTCCCTTAGGATTTGAATTTCATCTCATGCTATATCACAGGCCCTGTCTTCTTTGCTGTTTCCCACTGAGTGGATGGTTTCAGGTTTCTGCCTATTATTACCACAGATTGGTTCTTTGATCAGTACCTTTTCAGCTTCTGCCTTTGAGATCCTGAACAGGATGCTACTACATTTTTATACAGTCGACTGATTTATTCCCAGTCTGATAGTGCTGACTAATCCTCCTAAAAGTCTGGTTTCTAATCCATGTGTGTTATCAGCTAAAATGAATGAATAGAGGATTTCCTGTTTACATAATATCAAAACTAGTCAAAACTTTCAGTCACTTAGATTTGCCTCACAAAAGCTTCCCACTTAATCTTTCTAACAAAAAAGGTGTAACACATGGCTGTTTGTTTGGTGTTTGCCTTTGCATAACCATTTACCACACAAACCATTATACATGCATATGAATTTTTCTTCATTTAAAAATGCAATTTGCAATGTTTTTGCATTACAATATGAGTTAAAATGGTTTTGTTTCTTGTGCAGGTAATCCTGTCTACTCAATACTTTTAAATCTTTAAAGTTTGAACAAATATATAATTAGTATGTTCCTGTTGTAGCTTCCTTTTTTAAGCGTAAAGGATGCACAAAAAGATTGTTCTGTAAGCTGTGATTTGAAAGCAAAGAGCTTCCATTTTCCATTGTCATGGTTTGATATTGCAGTAACGTGATTAATTTCACTGAAACTTCCAAACACTAGTGTAGGTTGGGGGGGGGAGGGTGGGGTGGGTTGACCTTGGCTGGCTGCCCGTTGCCCACCCAACTGCTCTCTCACTCCCTCCTGCCTCAGCTGAACAGCAGGAGAAAATATGACAAAAAGCTTGTGGGTCGAGATAAGGACAGGGAGAACTCACTAATTACCATCATGGGCAAAACAGACTTGACTTAGGGAAATTAATTTGATTTATTGTCAATTAATAAGAGTAGGATAGTAAGTATTAAAAACAAAACGACAAACACTTTCCGCCCACCCCTCCCTTCTTCCAAGGCTCAACTTCACTCCTGACTGTTCTACCTCCTCCTCCCAAGTAGTGCAGGGGGACGGGGAATGGGAGTTCTGGTCAGTTCAATACACTTTGTCTCTGCCGCTCCTTCCTCCTCACACTCTTCCCCTGCTTCAGCGTGGGGTGTCTCCCATGGGAGACAGTCTTTCATTAACTGCTCCAGCATGGGTCCTTTCCACAGGGTGCAGTCCTTCAGGAACAGACTGCTCCAGTGTGGGTCCCCCATGGGTCACAGGTCCTGCCAGAAAGCCTGCTCCTGTGTGGGCTCCTCTCCACAGGCTGCAGTTCCTGCCATGAGCCTGCTCCACTGTGGGTTCACAACAGGCTGCAGGTGGATATCTGCTTTACCGTGGTCATCCATGGGCTGCAGGGGAACAACCTGCATTACATGGTCTTTTCCTGCGCCTGCAGGGGACTTCCTGCTGCAGCGCCTGGAGCTCCTCCTCCCCCTCCTTCTTCTCTTATCTTGGTGTCTGCAGGGCTGTTTATCTCACATTTTCTCACTCCCCTCACACAGCTGCTGTGCAGTGTTTTTTACCCTTTCTTAAATAAGTTACCACAGAGGTGCCACCAGCATCACTGATGGACAGTAGTGGGTCTGGCTTGGAGCTGTCTGGAGCTGGCTCTGTCCGACATGGAGGCAGCTCATGGTATCATCTCACAGAAGCACCCCTGCAGCCCCCACCCCCCTACCAAAACCTTGCTGCGTAAACCCAGTACAATTACATTAGTATATAGTGAGAATTGTACTTTCAGTACATGGGAAGAAGTCTTTGGATGAATTCTGAGGTCATCCTTCTTTATGGGAACATCAGTGCGAGTTTATCCATGTTTCCCTGTAGTCTTTCACTGCGAGATGAACTTAAAGGAGAAATTCTGTTATGTGATACTTTACTATCAGCCTTCTGACTGCAGAAGGTTAACTCTACAATACTTTCTAAGTAAGGCCCTTTTGCCCTTGTATGGTGCTGTGGTAAAGTTCTTTAAGTTTCTTGGCCTCAGGGAGGATAACTGTATGCCTGCAGTCTGAAGGGCACTTTTCTGTCATCCCATACATTGCCCTCTGTGTGGATATGTCCCAAGTCATTCCGTGTGAGCCAAGGGATCATTGCAGGGTTGTTTATATCCCGTTCATATAAGACACGGGGAGAGAAGAGAAAATTCTCTGTGAAGGGATATTTCAGGTTGTGGTCACAGAACAGAACTGGAAAGTTTTAGACATAAACCCTGGCATGAACTGCAACACATCAGTTGTTTGCAATCAGGCTTTGGGAGGTCTTCTTTGGGAGGGGAGAGAATTGGACAGTCAGGACAGTGAGAGGTAGGCACTGGAAAACAGAGCAGATTTAGCCCTGATGTATCCATCTGGACATTTTATCTTCTTGTGCTATGGATAACTTTTTTCATGTTCTCCAGAAGAATACTGTATTGCTTTACTGGGAGTTATCCAAGAAAGGCAAAGTAAAAGTTAGTATCTACTTCTTAGCACTCGGTACTGAATAATTATCAAAAGTGAAAATTTATGGTAACTCAAAGGTGGCACTATTTCATAATATTTGATGGGTTCTGGATAAATGACTTTATCAGTATACAAGCCAACAGAAACATTTTCTAATTAAGTGTATTAGTGCAGTGAAGGCTCTCCCCCACTCCAGTCCTTTACTCTTAATGTCAGTGTTCCATATTTTGCAAAATATATGTCCAGCCAGTACAGCCTGTAATAATCACTTCGTTTTTTTTATTTCATGTAATGCATTTACTTTCATTTCTGTTCCTGTCTCCTGGCATTAGGTGGAGTGGATTTCTCCTTTGTGCCATTGCAATGCTCCTTGTTATATTTCCCATGTTTACCTTTCCAAAAAAGCTCCCTCCTCGACATAAAAAAAAGAAAAAGAAAAAGAAGATGAACTCTGATGATGTTTCAAGTGATGATGAAGTGATGAAAGAGAAAACAAATAGCAAAATGCAAGCAGACAGTGCAGTTCCTGCCTCTATGGGATTTGGAAAGAATGTTAAAGGTGAAGTTTGTTTTTAATTTTTAAATGCTTTAGATTTTGTATACAGGGTCATCTAGGATCATATGAGTGTAATTGAAGGCAGAGTTTTGACATCCTGTATTTAATATTACATTCTGCTATTAAGATTTAATAGATGGTTGTCCTTACAAAATGCAGTGATGAGTGTAAGACATCCATTTACTTAAATTATTGAAGTGTTTAATGTGCACCTGTAAAAAACAGGTAGCCTGTTTCCTATAGTTATAGGACCTCTATTACCAGATATATTTGTATACCTTACAGTTTATAACTGTCATACTTGGTTTAAGCTATCCTTCATAGAATAAAGTACTGTTCTAAAGTATAAATGAAACAAGTAAAAAGAATTCTAGCATGTTAGTTCAATTGCATTCATGCATTTGGGTAAGTTAATTGAGAAAGCTTAGTTGTTTCATATGCCTTTCCTGACTATTTTGTACTGCAAGCTATTTATCTTCAGAAGACTAGGACAAATGAAACCTGTGCTAATTTTGAAACTAAAAGATCGAAAGATTGACAAGGAGTAGAGATTTTTATTTTCTCTAGAAAGTAAATTGTTAATGTGAAATTTTACAGTAAGTAGTAATCATTGATAAAATGCTGTGGGAAGAAGGGCAGCGTTGTTAAAAAATAATTTATGTGCAGCATATACATTTGGAGTTGACAATATAGGCTTAACAGTGTCATAATATTGAATAGTATAGGACAAGAATGAATGTGTCTTAATGCTGTCGTGTCCTCCTTGGATTTATGATATGAATGCTGGTTGTTCCATTTTGTGATAGCCTAATGAATGCAATGGGACTAGAAGCCATGAAATGTCATTTGTACCGTTAGAGGTAATTTGAACTCAAAACTTTAAGTGTTTGTTTGTTGACATGAACATTAGTGTTACTTTTTCATTGGATATCAGTCCAGGATATAATGATTGGCAGATTTTTTAATGACACGTTTATGATCACTCTTTATATTGAGTAGGCAAGGCTTAGCAAAACCAGTCTAATTCTAAGTAGTGTTTGCCCACATATGCGTATTGATTTGCTCTACATTGCATTTACACCTGTACTCTCAGAGTACCTAAAGTTACTGTTAATTTCTGTGGAAATAAAGAAAAAACAGGAGACCAGAATTTGCTTATGGTGATTTTATTAGCTTACAAATCAGCATCTTAATCAAGTCACAGAGCAAGCAAGGTAAACCTGCACTATCAGATCTTTCAGAACCATGTTCTCCCTTTGTTTGCAAAGTCGATAAAAAAGCGGTGGAGAAGCAAGAAAAGTATGTTAGCTTCCTTCTTTGAAGACTCTATTCCCCATATTTTTGGGTCCCCATACATGTTTTCTCCTAAATCCATAAAGCTAGGTGTGGGGTTTTTTTGGCTTTCAAACCTACTGGCGTTTGATTAGTAAAAGTAGTTCTGGGCTATTTCTGTCAATGTTTTCTCACTAACTTAGGGAAGTGGAAAAGGGGAGTTCAGTCTTTGCTGGGCTCCTTCCTAATCATTGCGGGCAGTGCCACAGCAGAGGGACTGCTTCATCCTGTAGGTGTGCCTGGAAAAGATAGAGGTGTTCAGACAGATTCTGCATTTGGATGAGTTTGCTGATACTGGTTCTCTGTTTCTGTACATGATTTCACCTTCCAGGTCATGTTGTGTCACTACAGGCACAGCAGATACACAGAAAACAAGTATTCTCTTAGGAGATTGTTTCCTAGTACTTTTTTTCACAGAAATGAAAACTTCTGTATACGTCATTTTAACATGTGTTTCTTTGATATGTATCTGCCTAAAAGTGTACCATACCTTCTACAAAATCTTATATTAATATATTAATGGAGCTACCAAATTAGAGCTTTTCATATACAAAACTTTTCATTTTCTCTAGAGGAGAAACTTCACCACATGGAACAGTGAAAAGCAGCATTGTATTCCACATGTCAGAAGGATACCAAGCAAGTCAAGATAACGCAGAGAAAAGTATTTTGCTCTAAGCTGATAATAGCTTTCCCATTAGGTGTCATTTACCCTAGCAAAGAGGGCCTGCAGCAGGAATGCACTATCATTTAATTATTTTTCAAGTTTAAGTGGGCTTTATGGAATGAGATCATGCCTCAAGCTTCTCAGTTGAGGTCATTTTGTTTATAATGGGAAGGAAAAAAGGATTGCATGTGTCTAAGTCATTTAGCATTGCTTCTTCTGAGAGGCAATGTACATTTTATACTTCCCATTGAATTTCAGGACTTCATCTTTTTATAGCACCATGGGCAGAAACTCCACTTAGGCAGTAGCCATGAGACTGATGATTTAGTAGGTCACGTCTTCTGTTCTGTACTAATAAATACCAGTGATTTCGTAGTCTACCATGCCAGAGGTCAGTGCCTTTAAATCTTAAAATCCATGCTGCTTTGGTAAAGAAAGTCTCAGAAAAAAACTGTTTATTTTGATGTTCTGATAAGATGTTGTCTTACCTGGGAAGCCCGGCAAAATGATTCTTGTCCTGCTGTAACTTGTCCTAATTTCATGTAAGTTAGTTCTCTAGATGAATGAAAAGGAATCAAGAAGGCATGATGGGAGAGGGCCGGGTCTTTTTTCCTGCAATGGCTGACAGTAGAGGCTGAAGAAATAAACCAAAACTGGCTCCATCTGCAAGCAGCCTTCAACTTCAGTGACCTGAGCTTTATTTTGGCCCATGAAAGAGCTGAGATCAGATAAAAATACAGATATCTCTTTGCTTTTTCTCATGTTACAAGATGCAAGGGCTTGGAATTCAGTCTTTTCTTATTCTAAAAAGTATGAGAGGGAAAATGCTTCTGAGGCAGGTATCAAAAGTATTAAATAAAACATTAAATAGGTCACAGGAGGAAGAAAATTTGATATAGTTTATTGGGAGAAACAGAGGTAGTGTAGATAACATGAGCTAGAGGAGATTTATAATGAAGAAGCCACGGTTCAATCCTATACATGCAGATAAACCATGAACCTGAGCAGACAAAACCACTGTTTTAATTTATTACATTGGTACCCTTAGGGTTTTGTACTATGGAAATTGTATCTGGAGTCCCTCTTTACCACTATAATGAAACTGTGCAATTGAATAAAGGGGAAGTGTAAAGAAAGCAAATGTATATAATACCTAAAATGTACTGATCTAATATGAAGGGTGTTCATTCATTACATGTATTTTGTAGTCTTTGGGGTTTTTTTTAATGTTTTGAGTTTTGTCCCTGTGCACAGCCCTTTCTTAAATGTGGAATATTCCTGTCTGCCTTTTCATGTCTATCAGCTGTCGAATGCCCTTCCCAGTCAGTTCCTGCCAGGGATGGAAACAGGATAATAATGCCTGTCAGGGCATCAGCAAAGGTAAAAGAAACTCCTGAGGGGCTTGTGATTGTAGCGTAAGCCCACTGCAGTGCTTGCCTAAGGATCTGGATTGGAGTTTCCGCAGTACCCAATGATTAGTTGGCAGAGGTCAGAAGAGGAGGTGGAGACAGTGGTCTGTGTGTGGGGGCGCCTGGTGAGCACTGTAAATGTCAGAGTTCAGCAGACTGTGGGCTGGAGATCCTTCTGTGCCACTGACCTTGAGCGAGTCGCTCCCCCCTCACCCTTTCTTAGGCCATCTTGAAGAGCTCAAAATAGAAGAGGTTGGCATGGCCCCGTGCAGTGATGAGTAGTGTTAGCTGGAGCCTCGAGGAGCTGCTCTAAATCAAATTAACAAAAGTAATAATCAGATCAAACTCACTCTGAACCTCCCTACTCTTGGTGGGATATTAGGGGCTGTTGAACAATCTGGCCGCCACCCAGGTACTTAAGGCATGTCCTCAAAATGCTTGAGGAATCGACCTGAATGAGGTTGTTTAAATGGTATGTGAGTAGATAATGAAATGAAATACATGGCAAAATATTATTCTAGAATTTAGTGATTGGCTTCATGCAAGATATATTTGAAGTAGTTGTGTTTGACTGAAAATGCTCGTTTCCATTCTGATAAACAAATCAGAAATTCTCAAATCATGGCTCTGCTTTGTACTGCATGAGAGCAGAAGCTGCCCCTGAGACCTCAGTGTGGAGACAGTGTCCTTCAAAGCTGCAGACTTGGATAGAGCTGTCCAGGCTTGGAGCACCAGCAGAGAGGAGGTCCTTCAGCTAATATCTGTGTCACTCCTACCAGCTGATGGAATAAAAGAGGACAGTGCTGTAGACTGGGATGGTTTATTCCCCTAGTTTGCCTTAGGCTAGATGCACAGCAACAGGGATAAGAGAAAATATATTAAATGATGAAAAAGGAGGTGAAGTCAGAATTATTTGGGTTTTTATTGAAATTGTTTCTAGAGCTTTAAGAGTTTTGCTTAGAGCAGTATTTACAAATATTTGTATTGCTTGCAGATTTTTCTTATGCTTTTCCCTTACCATGAATCAAGGACTGGTCCAGCATACCAGTGAAAGGAAACAAATACTGACTGGGGAAAAAAATATTGTCAAAGACCATGAAGGGAAGAAAATTGCCAGTAGACTGGCAAACCAGTCCAGCAAGGCAGATTTCAATTTACTCTTAGTTACATATTAGGTTATTAAAAAATAAAAAAAAGAAAGATGCCAAGAAAAGAAGTTTTAAGAATGTAATCAATAGAGATGTATTTGTTCAAATGACAGAATAGGGGAAACTGCAAGTTCTCATTGGTTTTTTTCTGATGCTCACTTGCAAAAGCAAGAGATGTTTTTGAAGACATCCCAAAATTCAGAACCTGGCAGGTTTAACAATGACCTTGAAATCAAAGCCTAGGCCTATGGCTAGTCACACAAAAATAATATGACATTGAAATGTTTTAAATGCATGATTGATTATGTACTACAAAGGATCCTTAAAGTTTTTAGCATTCTTGCTTTTTACTAGAATTTCTGTGGTTGAAAGATATGAGATACTTATAGTGCCTTTTTATTACAAGTTTTCAAATTTAGAAGTGTAATAGAGAGTCTGTCACACAGGATTTGACTATTATCATAGGAGGAAATCAGGGAAGACCTAATTCTGAATAGGTATTTTTATTTGCAAATTTCTTACTATATAGCAACTTTTCCTTGTATGTCAGACAGTTGCTCTTTATAAATCACAAAGAACTTCAACACTCAACTGCTTCAGGCAGTATGTATTAGTGCAGCATGCAGGAATAATCTGGTTTATTTCATGCCAAAAATTACAGAAATCAGCAGAGCTGTTCCCTGAAGAATCCTTCACATGGGTGTAAGAGAACTTGTGCTTATCCCAAGACGCTGAGTTTTATCTGTTTATCGGTAGAAATCCAATTTCAGAATACTAATTAGTGTTGAAATTAATAATGACCTTTAGACTGAGTGCTCAGATGAGATGCAAGTAGGAGTCAACAGAAAGTACAGCTCTATATATGAACACCAGAGCAAAATGTTCATTAGCTCTGCAGTTCTTTACCTAATTAGTTCTTCACTTAATTAGTTCTTCAGTATCTTTAGATCAAAAATTCTGAATCAGTCATTTTCCTGAAGCTCAGTTTTACCAGGTTTTATGATATTTGGACCAGGCCCTTTAAAATAATGCAAAGATCTTGGACTCGACTCTTGGCCAAGTACTTCCAGTTCGTTTCTACAAAGAGCACTTAGTTCATCAACCTGACAAAATGATATTTCTCTCTGTGATGTCCAGTCTTCTGAAAGTTACTATCTTATTATTTTCCTCCACATGTTTTCAGCACAGGTGAGCAGCTGTCACCAGATAGCTGTTTCCAGCAGGACTGAACCTGGCACCCCCTCTTTCTGTTTCCGAGCTCCTTTTCCACAGCTGCAGCAGCACAGTCCTAACCTCTTGGTTCTTTGCAGGGGGAGAAACACTCAATCCTGCACCTTGTCCCCAGGAAAATCCTGCTACAGCTGCCTGGCTGCAGCCTTATGGCAGCCGTTTTCTTAAACTGCATATGATGCAAAAGCTGGGTTCGAGAATCTTGGCTCTTGCCCTTTGGTTTCTCTTTGCATCTTAATCCCCCGTCAGTGAACCCAACACAAGCCAACCCAAAAGTAGACACAAAGCTAAAGCTGATGAGGTTTGAGGGCTGACATCTGATTGTATTGTAGATCTTTCATTTTTTCTCTCTTTCATTTCTTTTTGAACGAGATAAATTTTGATCAGCTGTATATTAAACATGCAGTATATTTGCCAATAAATACCGATGCTATTTCATCTTTGTACTTGCCTCTGTAATGTAGTTTCTGAAGGTGTACAGTTGCATTACAGTTTCCATATATTCATGTTGATATTATATTGTCTCATACTCCTGTTATCTTCTTTCTTTCTGTTCTTCTATTGCAAACAGTGCCACATCGTTTTTTTAAGAAAAACTGTAGGTGGTAGAAAACATTAAGATTCAAATATATGAGTGCTTCTTAATATGATTAATTTATTACTTATTTCCACCAAATTTTGTACTTAACATTTAATATGTTTCTTCATAGAGGCAGCAAGAAAGCATTTGACTACATTAAAATTATAAACCCTGTACTCATAATGAATTCAGTATAAATTTTGATGACTGCCATAAGCTAAGAGTGGATGCAGTCAGACAACTTAGGTGCTAATTTGCAGCCTGACAAGTTTTAACATGACAAGAGTCTAAATTCTGTTTGCTTTTATACAGATAACCTACTGGAGTCAGCGGAGAAAGTGAGACAGATTTTTGACTTGACAGCCTTTAACATCAATAAAATTCTCACCCAGGAGTTCTTACTCAACATGTTGTGCTCTTGTCATTGAATTCGATGGGCTTTGATTCAAGCAGTGTTCAATTTCTGTATGAAGTGAAAAGCAAATGAAAAAGCCCAGACCATAGTAGGTTAGATATAATACTTGAACAGAAGATCTGATCTCAGTAGAAGCCTCAAGGAAAAAAAACACATTTAAAATCATGCCATCTAATCTGAAAAAATTAAGTCTTGAATAGAGTTATTATCATCTTGTGATGATAATTTGATGTCACTACAGGTCTGAATTAAAAGTATTTAAGTGTTTCTTTTAACTAAAGTGCTGAATTTCATGGGCTTTTGATGTTTGATTTGAGGATAATTGCAACATCTATGAATGCTTTTTCAATTTAAGTTAATGATGTGTTCTCATTTTTAACTGATTGTTTTATCCCTTCTGAGAATATTAAATGAGTTGTATCTAAGATATATTGAGATTCATTGATATCATTGACATAATTTTTTCAGTATGCTTTGCATCTATTGTAAATAGTTTAAAATCGTATAGAAAAATGTTTAATTAAAAATCTTTTGGTTTGCTTTCCAAATTATAGTATTATCCCAGCTTTCCAAGCGTGGTCCTTGAAGCAGAGAGTTACAGGGGGAGCATGTGATCTGTTTTCCTCCTGTGGGGTGCAAAACTCTACTGTTGGTTCAGCAGTGTGATATGTGTTATCTCATGGAAAATTTCAAAATAAGACATCAGAATAATTCCAAAATCACTACATTTTATAGCTGTTTTTCTTTCCTTTATAGAGTTACTATGTAGAGCCTGTTTCTTCAGATGGTTTTGTTAAAACAGACCTCAGTTGTGTTTGTGAAAAGTGGGACTGCAGCCCCAGGGCAATGCAGTGAGATAGGGTAAGAGCAGACAGCAAAGACTGCAATCCCAAAAATGCACTCTCCCTTCCGCTTAGCAAATGTAGCCAGATGCTAGCAAGCCATTATTGCCAGTCCATCTCAAAGAAAATCAATTTGTTTTGTTTCAGTTTGCTTTTGTTTCTCGCTTATTATTTGTAACATTCGTTTGTCATTTTTGTCATTTTATAGAGCTTCCAAGAGCAGCTGTCAGGATCTTAAGCAACATGACATTCCTTTTTGTGAGTTTGTCATACACAGCTGAGAGTGCCATTGTCACAGCTTTTATTACCTTCATTCCCAAGTTCATCGAGTCACAGTTTGGCATCCCAGCTTCCAATGCCAGCATCTACACTGGTAAGTGTAGCGTAGTGTAACCTTGCAAGGGTTGGTGTTCTTTAATGAAATGAATCAGTGTAGGAATGAACCAAAAACGTACTTGTTAGAACAGGTGGTTGGATCCAGTTTTGTGCATTTGGTTAGATATTCAGGCTGTTTTTTGATGTTTGCTCTATGTGTTTAGTAAAATATGAACCCATTTATACTGTTAAATGCCTGGGGTTTTTTACATAAGCTTAGACAGACTTTTTCTGATATGTTAATGGTCTTCAAGGGGGAAAAAAGCAACAAAACCAAGTTAGAAAACCTATAGGCATTACTGTAATTCGTGCACCTTAAAAGGTCTTTTAAAGTTGTTCTTATTTTCTGTGAATTTTGCTTCCTCTTTGATCTTTAAAATATCCTCATCTTTCTTTTTTCCCCAGTGACGGGTTGTTTTTCTGTCCCATCCTTCAGTTGTCTCCCCTTCAGGCTGGTGGTTTTCTCCTTATTTACTTATTAACACTGAGTGCACAATAAGTCTGGTCAGGAGAGCTCCCCAAATCCTCCCTCACCTGTCTGAGACCCCTTTTTTGCATGTATATCACTTCCCCTGCTGCTGCACCATCGTACAGCCAAGTCCAACTTCTAACAGAACTATAAACCACAAAATTTTAAGCTTCTTACAGCTCTGCAGGAGGGAAAGATGAGAACTTCCATAGGGAAAGGGGCCAAAATGTTGTGCAGAATTGGGGCCCATGTCACGCAGATCATCTCCCTTCTCTCCTAGCTGCATCAAAGACACTTGTCTTTATAAGCATCTTTTTGACTTCTCCATAGTGCTTCCCATGTAGAATAGCTGCAAATTTCTGGGCAGGTTATCTCTTTTCTCCCCCATACTACCAGATATTGCACCTGGGAAGGAGTGATGGAGTGGGGTGTGAGTTGTGGGAACAGGGGTGAAGTATGGAGTGAAGTTGCTCAGGGGCGTCAGTCAAGGAAATGATAAAAAGTAGCAGAAGAAAGAGAGAAGATGCAGAGACCTCACATGGGAATCATTTGTCACCTGCAGTGGCTGGAAGAAACACAAGGAGTCTTTCTAGAGTGCGGAGGGGAAACTTCAGACAAGCACCCTGTGGTGACTTCTAGTTGAGAGCTTGCTGGGATGAGATTTTCTTCAGGGCATGAAATCCCTGTGTTCTGTGTACAAGGAGGAAATATTGATTGATGGGACCGTGATGCTGTCTGAAGCTTAGGATAGCTACACATGCATAGGAGTTTTACTGTGATAAGTCTTGATGGGATTGCCACTCCATAACTTGCTTCCTTCTTAGGATAAACCAGAAACATTCTTGCCAGACAAAATATTCAACAGCCAGTACATTAAAAAAGGAAAAAATTATGTGACCCTGTTCAGAGTGTGAAGCTATTAATATCTGTTGTTTTCCTGTTATAAAGTACATGATAAAGACTGTTACAATGAACCAGAAGAAGATGAGGAAATATCTCAGGCTATGAGCACTGCTTCCAGAACCCCAACTCCTAAACTTAGTATTAAAGTCAACAATTATTACCTATTTTATAAATTCTTTTTGTAGGAAAAATGGGAAAAGGAAACTTTGAGATTTTGTACTAGATTGCTACTGGCTAATCTAGTAAAAGACATGTCCAGTTTACAAAATTCTGGTTAGCAAAAGGAGGACTTACATGTTATTTATATTATTACAGCTATACTTCATATGTATATATTGCCAGCTGAGTACATGTGCTTGCTGAATCTGTTCATGTGACTGATGTAAAGTTTTTATTGGTCATTTTCCGTCTCAATTCATAAGCAGCTAATTTCTTTCTGTTTTTAAACAAACCTGGCATTAATCATCAGCAAAAATGCCATGTGCCAAACTTCATGTACTGAACATGTGCAGCTTGTGCTGCAGTCTTGTCTTGCTTGAAGTTTTGTTTTCCACATGCAGAGCAGGTGGCATTTGGCCTCCAGGCTATATAAGTCCAAAAAAAAAAGAAAGAACTTTGACTTTAGGATACAGGTAGATCTTAGACAAGTCCAGGTAAAAATTTCAGGTGCTTTGCTAGCAGATCTACTTGTGAAAAAGAGAGTAACAATTCAAATAATTTGTAATTGGAAGAACTGCACACTGTGTATTATAAAGCACTGTTTGGGTAACTTCTTCTAAAATGGTTACAGAAACATTGGATCTACCTTTAGATTTAGAAAAGGTATAACATGTATCCCAGACAGAATTGGTTTGAAAATCTCCATGGTAGTATTCCCTTTGGAAGTGTAGCCTGCTTAGCAGATACTGCAGTTTTCTGTTCCCAAACTATTAGTAGCTGTTAAGATCATCTTTTGCTGCTGTGGAAAGCCTCAAGTGCTGCAGAATCCTGACAACAGCAAAAAGGACAAAGCTTGGAAATTGCTGACTGGAAGCCAATATTGCCTCAGAGCACTTTACCCTGGAGTGTATTTAACACACACACAATTCCTGTAAGCCAAACTGTCATTATAAAATGAAGGAGAGTGCAGTGCAACAGCTTAGTATCAGATCTTAAGCTTTACTCCTCTAAATGCCTTTGAAAAATAAGAATGCATGTCCTGATTAGATGTACATGCTTTTCTTTGCCCTGGAAGCTTATATGGAAGTGCACTGTAGTAGCTGTGTTTCTTTGGCAGTACATCACTTCTGATTTCATGTCCCCTGTGGAAGGAGAGGGGCATAAGGATGGAGAGTTTGTGCTTAGGGGAAAAGAACCTGTCAGGCTTCCTAACATGTTGAAGGGAATGAGTGCTTCTCTCTTGTGCCTTCACCAAAAACAGTGAAATCTGCTCCTGCCCTTCCAGTTTCTCCCAGAGAGAGTTTTTCCATCCCCAGCTCCAATTTGCATGGAGGAATTTGTCTTTATATTTCTTCTGTGTAGGCTTTCCTTTGCCTTTCCATTCTCCTCATTGAGAGCAAGCCTTGGCAGGCAATTTGCTCATGTTCTTCTCCTCATTTTTAATGTTCTGATCTTCATGGTGTGGCAGAGGATGGATGAAAACAGCAACACAGTATAACTTGCTAATGGAAGAACCACTAACCTGATGCCCAGCAAAATGTTCACATGCTTAGTTTTGACAAGGTACCAGACAGAGACACACAGAGTCTTAGTTCTAGTGAAAGACTTTTCCAGTATCCATGCCTTCAAGAGAATAAGAAAGAAGAGGTAAATTCAGGTCCAGAAGAGGTTAAGAACTTGAAGTTAAGCTATATGGTGAAAGGAAGAATAATAAAATACTGAGGTTAATTTATTGACAGTAAGCCCTTACCTTAGGCTATATCCTTAGTTCATATAGCCACAGATTTGGTCCGTGGAATTTGGTTCACCTGACAGGGGTGTTTTAGAAGGCACTGCAAGTGATCCCAGTCTGCCTTCAGTGTGGTTGTGGGCTTCTCTGACATAGATTTTGTAAAGCAGGGCATGCCTGATTGACTCAGATGGCTGAGTTACTGTTTTCACCCAGAGAGAACATTTTCAGTGCAAGTGAAAGGATTTGCATTATTTCTTTCCTTCATTCATATTCAGTCATTGAAATGAGAGCTATAACAGCTCGAGAGAGATAGCAGCTTTGAGCTTTATGAAAATAATTTAATTCTCTTAGAAGGACTTACACATTTAATTTCTGCTCTTAGCAGAAAGACTAGTTTTGATTCTGTGAAGAGTTATTATTAAGAATCTTCCTCATGAAATGACATTTTGTTTTATAATGCTGTTGATGATAGCAGTCTAATTAAGGCAGCAACTATTTTTAGCTCTTCCTTTTACTTTCACAATCTCAACATTTTGATAAATATAACGTCCTCTTCACCTTTAGACAAATAAGCAGGGAATGAGAATGCTTTGCAATAATATTAAAGATATTTGCAGGTGGTAGTCTTACAGGCTTCTTTAAAAAGCTGACCAACATCTTTAAGATTTTGGATTATAAAGTTTAGCTCCTTCTCTGTAGATACAGCTGCCAAAAGTTGTTCAAATTCCATATTTATGTGGAATGCATCTTTATTAGCAAAGACCTAATTTAAAGACCTTCTCACATGTCAGTGAGAAGCAAAAGCCAAGGGAAGCAAAGAAGTGCAAGACATTTGTTGGCTTAACATCACCTCAGGCCCTGACAAGCGAGGACAGCCTGGTGCTGTGATGATGAACTACCACCTTATAACTGCAACAGCAGAGCAACAGAAATTTCATAGGCATGTCTTTTGTGTCTTAAATTTACCCTAATATTAATTCTGGTATCTTAATTTCTTTAATCATGTTTGATTGTTTGCTCCACGTGACTGTGCTGAGGTGAATCAGGGTGCTGATGTAGGGAAGTGCTATTCAGCTTGAGTAAAGTATCCGGAAGGTAGAATTTGCAGCCAGCCTCATGTGTGCACTCCCAGGTGGGCAGGATTCTGGGGTCCTTCCTGAGGTTAGCATTTGTGCTTCACTGGAATTAATCATGAGAGTAGGAAGAGGAAAAATTGTGTCCAAATCTGGATTTCTTCAAATTTTCAGTAGTTAAACTGAAGAAATACATAGCCCTTCTCCTCATTCTAAAATAAATACAAAGCAATGTTTCTGCTGTAAATACAATAGTTCTCTTATAGTGCTTTGGCTGCTGGTAATATCATAAGGAGGCTTTTATTAATTCTTTGACAACACTCCAGAGGTTTGAAAATTCTGACTCAGTTTGCCAGCAGAGAATCAGACAATGGAGATCTTAGTGCAGCATTTGCAGTCATCTAATTAGGGAATGAAACCAATATTTATGTTTTATACAATTTCTATGGGTCCTGTTTAAATGTTGTTTGAATTTCTTCCTGGCAGGTGTGATTATTGTGCCAAGTGCTGGTGTTGGTATTGTCCTAGGCGGCTACATTATAAAAAAACTGAAACTGGGTGCAAGAGAGTCTGCAAAATTGGCTATGATCTGCAGTGGTGTATCTCTGCTGTGCTTTTCAACTCTCTTCATTGTTGGATGTGAAAGCATTAATCTAGGGGGAATAAATATACCTTACACAACTGGGTAAGTATCTTGTAATCATCTGTGGCAAAACCAGCTTTTTCCAATAAGCCTGATAAAGAAATTAAAAAAATGCTGATGGCTGATGTACTGAAGAAGCCACATGTTCAAATGAGAATTAGGTGAGTATTGTGATATAAACACATGCTACTTTGGTTTTACATCTAGTTTATAATGACACTTATGTAATAACTCACCTTTTCAGGGGATGGGAAAATGCATTAAAACAGACTTCAGTGATCTTTACAGGAAAATAAGAATAGTATCCTCTGTAGATCGCTCAGAATTTAGTTGCTGCTTCAGAATATTTTCTGCTCATGAAAATTGTGAAAATATTAAAGGGATTATAAAGATTATTTCTAAGTAGTTTTGTTTATTATCATCGTAATAGTGTCTTAAGTCTACAGTCCCTATTTGTGAGGAATTACTTGGGCATGTGCTACTGACATTAGCGGTGTGTGCTGCTTCTGGACCCCTTACTAGTTGTATGAATGCCCTCCAGCACTTGCTGGGTCATTATCAAGACAGCAGCAAGATCATAACCCTTAAAGTTATATTGAGAATGAAGAAGTCTGCCATGAAAAAGAAAGTGTGGATGTAGGAAGATATTGGGAGTGAGAGATTTAGTCTGTGACATTAGGAAATTCATGGAAGGGCATTTCTTAAGGGATATTTGGAAGGAAGAGAGTTTGGTAAAAGTTGTGAGAAAGTGTTTCACTGAAAGGTAATTCCTCAGAAACCTGATCATGAGCTTTTATTTTCTTTCTTATTTTGTTCATTAGCTTTTGCCCAAAATTGTCTTCTTCATGTAGCTTAAACACAAGAACAGAGTGTTTGAAGAGTGCAAACTTATCTGAAGCAATATTTTTCTCTTTGCTTCTGAGACAACTTCTGTCTTCTCTCAAATCTGAGACAATGTCTGCCTTTTATTTATGGCCAGGTGATGGGTATCAGATCCATTTGAATATCTTGCTTTTAAGGCTCAGCTCTGGACTCTTAATCTTTTGAGGTTTGGAGGAGAGTGTAGAAGTGTGGAGCATGAAAAGAGATGATCAAATGGGGGGAAAAACCCTACAGTGAGGCAGTGAGCAAGCCAAGCGAAAAACAAAGACATTATTTTGCATTGCATGTTGCTGGGTGTTACTACATTGCTGTCAAACCCTAATCTTAGAGCAAGGAAAACCAGCAACTGAAAGTCACGAGCTGATGAAAAGCTGGTTTACTCCTTTATATTCTTAATACCTAGAGTTAAAGCTTGGTACTGAGGGGCTGACTATAGAAGGGAGTAGCATGGTGATATATCCTTGTCTGAGTATAGTGGACTGAAGAAGCAGAGAATGGAGATGAGAAGGGTGTGGAATGCTTTGATTGTCCACCTTCTATTGATGTTTGTGGCAGCCTGTGGGCATAGATGAAGAAATGAAAATTATTAGGAATTAAAACATAAATTTCAGATAGAAATTAATTGAACTCTGTGGCAAGTCAGAATGTCCCTGCCTAGCTAATGAGAAGGCTGTAGTTTTCTCTTTGTGAAAAAGTGCTATTTAAAACTATTGCTAAATTGAAGACAAGGTAAACTATTGCTACATAACACATACCCTTCACACCGGAATTGTAAGAGTATATAATTTTTTTTTCAGTAAATAATACCATTTGCAGTAAATATGTAGCATGAATTGTAATAGGCACCTATTCACAGCTGTTCCGAAAATCTGCAGTAGCCTTACTTCTTTACCACCTTCATCTAATTGTTCTTATGGAGAAAAGAGGTGAGAGATGGTAATGGCAAAATTCTCAGAAGTGTTGAGGTATATCAACTCTTTGAAATCAATATAAAGATCAGTATGCTTAGACTATATTGTCATCAGAAATTGAGAATTACCAGCATGTTATAAAGCATGGTTCAGGAGTTTGCAGTGCCAGCCCTGTATGATTTTTTTAATGCAGTGATCAAATCTAAATTTATTATCAAAATGGCAATAAAAAAGCAGCACTACACATAAATTAATCTTGAATATCTGACATGATAAGCATTCTCTTAATCCTCATGGTCAGTCATTTGATAGCTTCAAATCATTTCCTTAGCAGGCAACTCCTTAACTCGGACATCAAAGAATGTTATTGTTCATGTAACAAAAAAACATGGTTTCATTTTGAGGTTTAATAAAACACATACTTTATTCCCTAGTTCCAATGCAGTGCAGCATATGGACATCAAAGCCAGTTCAAAAGGCTAGATTGGATAGGAGAAGCAGTACAGCTACTTGGTTCAGCCTAAATGTCTTGCATGATAACACTACCTTAACATGGCTGTGCTGGGTCTGATGTCTGAGCTACCTGTGCTAGCAGCAGCCCAGAGACCTCAGCTGCATTGGGGAGTGTAGACATACACTGCAGGAGAATCTTCTCTGGACAAACATGTTCACTTCTACTGTACTTTTCTTTTACATTTAAAAGGTAGGTTTTTTCCATTGATAGACAAACCCATAAACCAGTACAGAGGAGAAGGATAAGCTGGGTTTTAGTTAACATAGATATATGTGTATACCAGTACTCAGCAAAGTAGGCAATGATATTTCATAATTTAATATGTTTCATAACTCAGTATTTTTCTAACTGTACCAGCTGCGAGGAAGTGGATAGGACCTGGAGGCATTAGAATACATTTGCAAGGATTTTCTGCTGTTTTATTTTGGGCACAAGCAGTTTTGTCATTGCTGGTGTGTCATCAGCAGTTCTGTTATTAGGAAGGTCAAGGGCACCTCTGTATTATACATCTCAGCATTTTAGAACCTGTTTTTCCGTGCCCCAGCCTTGTCTCTGAAGGCACATTTGATATTTGAACACAGCGTAAGGAGCCTTATGTCAAACCATGATACGACATCCCTTCTCTTGCACCATAACCAGCATCCAAATGGGAAGTCCTGAATCAGTGAATTTTCTCCTTGTCCAGACAGCTTTTAAAATCTCCAAGGAGGGAAGCTCCACAACCTCCCTGGGCAACCTGTGCCAGTGCTCAGTCACCCTCACAGTGAAAAAGTGTTTCCTGACATTCAGAGTGAACCTCCTGTGTTTCAGTTTGTGCCCACTGCCTCTGGTCCTGTCACCAGGCACCACTTCAAAGAGCCTGGTGCCATCCTCTTTGCATCCTTCAGGTATTTATATATATTGAGGAGATTCCCTCCTGAGCCTACTCTTCTCCAGGCTGAACAGTGCCAGCTCTCTCAGCCTTTCCTCAGAGGAGAGATGCTCCAGTCTCTTCAGCACCTTAGTGGCCCTTCGCTGGACTCTGCAGTATGTCCATGTCTCTCTTTTACTGGGGAGCCCAGATCTGGATCCAGCACTGCAAGTGTGGCCTCACCAATGCTGAACAAAGGGGAAATAGCAGCTGCCTTGGTTGTTTGTAGACACGTCTTCTCCATGTTTTGTGGTATAAGGCAGTTAAACAGTCTCCATGGGGAGCTTACTCATAGTGACAGATTCTTGGATTAGTTCCGTTCCATCTCTCACATTTCTGGTATGTGATGAATCAAAACAGACCCTTTTGATTGTTTTCTGTTGTTTTGGTGCAATTAAGGTTTAGTTAAAGCATGCAGTTGACTTATTGAGGCACTTCACGTAAAAAGAAATAAATTCTATTCTTCCTCTTGTACAACCAGTTTGGGTTTCTGTTATTCTTGTATCTCTTTCAGTCCAATCAGCCAGTTGGATCACTTAACTTGAAAGCAGTGACTAATTGGATCAGAACAATAACAACAAAGAAGGAATCCAGCTAACACAGTGAGAGGGTCCCTTGTTTGACAGCTACACAAAAATTGCATCATTGCTGTGATTCCAGCTGCTTGCCAACAAGGAGACTGCAGATCTCTGCCATCCAGAATGTCCTTCAATACCAAACCAAAAATGCTGCTAACAAGTTAAAATAATCCTTTTTATTATGTAGCCCAGTATTAAGATTATAGAAATTATGTGGTGAGGGGTTATCTCCTTTCCTTTGTGTTTCCTTGGTCCTGTAGGTTACTACAGTGATCTAAATAAATATGAATAAAACATGTGCAAAACAATTCTTTGTTTAGATGTTACCAAAATATAGTCAGGCACTGGTTTTTGATTTATTCTAAACTGCATTTCATTTAGATTGTAGCCTCATGGGAAAGAAGGTCCACCTTTTTTTCCAATATATGTGAATTGACTGCCAGCATAATGAAATTTCAGTCCAAGGCTGGGTGTCTGAAATAACAGGTCACAGCTCTAAAAACTCCAGGCAATAAATCTTACCTTATACTTTCCCATTTCTTACTTTACTCTTATACCACAAGCCTTCCGCAGACTAATATTTGGAGAGGAGAACAGGATTTAGAAAACAAAATATTAGGAACTGAGTCCCTTTTATCTTTAGTCACATCTAATACATGTCTCCTCTTTAATAGCTTTACCAACATTGTGTCATGGAGACACAGAACAGTCCCCCTGAGAAGTGAACAAATGGAATTTGTCAGGTGGGATTTTGGGTTTTGTCTCAGCACACACATTTAACAAACTTACAGTTGAATCTTATTAATGAAAAGAGCGGCATCATTGTTTGTAATTGAAAGAATAGTTCAGGAAACGCTGTCATTCGGGGCTAGTTTCAGTTAGTGTGCTCCTGCATGACATGTGTCCTTGGCAGCTCAGGCACAAGCAGCGCTGCAAGCTGACAGCACCTGCACCCACTGAAGCAAGCGGGACGGCTGATCCTCAGACATCCTGTGTGTCTACAGCAGTGGGTGCATTGAAACTAAGCTGCTTTTCCCACAGGCTAGCTCACGAGCAGGACTTAGTAGCTTTGGTGCAATTTCTGTAAGAGCCTGCTCTTCCTGATGGATGCAGGTAAATCTGTGATGTTCTGTGCAGTAATTCAGGGATCAGTGCTCTGTTTTCCTTTGTGGTGAGTAGGCAGCCTCCCAGTGTCAGAAGGCAGGGTTAGTAGAGTACTTTGGTTCAGCTTACTGCTGAAAAAATACATACCTTCAAGAAAAAATGATCCCCTATGTTCACAGAAATCTGTTACAATATGTGCTATATGGTGGATCACATGTGATGAAAATGGGGTTACACAGATATGTGTCAGTAGAGATTTCATGTCCCCAGCATCTGAATTCCTTCATCTTTCATTAGTTTCCCATCATTGACAGAGGAGTGAACAATGAGTAAACAGTGAAGGTAATAAAGATGAAAGCATGAACCTTTTACAACTGTCTGATAATGAGCTTTTGAAAACAGAGTTAATAGGTGATTTTGTGTATCACATGTTCTTGAAAGGATGAAAAAAAAATCTCTTTGTGTGCAAGGCATTTGCTGTAAACAACAAAAAAAATCTCCCAAATAAACCTTACAGTGATTTGCTGAGGTATGAAAGCTGGAGAGACGCAGCTTGCAGTAGCTTGTTATTAATTTGAGCATATTTGCTTTGCGTATCTGTAAACTTAAGGCTTCTTCTGGGGCAAACAAAAAAATGCCCCTGAGATTAAATTATCACAGTGGTCTCAGTTCAGTTTCCAGTTTCATGCTTCTCATTTCTTGCATGCCTGATTTCATTTGCCTTTATTTTTAAGCTGATTTCCTAACCTCTGTGTCACGGTAATGTTCAGCAGCACAGCTGAAGTGAGTTAGCTATGAAAGCAGAGGGAGCCAGGGTGCGGGCTCTCCTGCCTGTGGAACACCACCACCCATCTGCTGCTTAGAAGGGTTTTAGGTGATGGAGGGGATAAGAGGGGAACCTGAGCTGTGCCTTTCCCAGCAGCCTGGGCTGTCCTTGGACCTGTCTGTATGCAGGGTGGCAGAGCCCTGCTGGCAGCCAAGATGTGGGCATGAGTGTCTCCCAGGCAGGCTGGGGAGTCCCTGCTTAACCCAAGTATTCAGGCATCTGGGACATCCAGCTCAGCAGGCTGCTGAGGAGCTTGTGAAACTCCAAAAATGCTGTCTCTCCTGTTGGTGTGAGAAACTTCTGTCACTGTGCTGCTGAAATCAGTATGTTCCTGAGGAATGTTTTGATGATTTGGTGTTTTCCATCAGAGAAAAGGTTCTGTTGAGAGATTACTGGAAAAGTCTGCCTGTTGCTATATGGCGTGTTGCTGCATATTGCTTTCTGGAATCCAGTGTGATATAATAACAAGTTTCAGCTGATAGCTGAGAAGGCGACAGAACCAATATCAGCCCTGGATATTTAATTTCCTGCTCAAGCTGCAACTTGTTTCTAAAACTGTGCCTTGTTTGTTTGTGGCGCAAGAAAGAAAACACTCAGAAAGGCTTTGGTTAACATCCAACTAGACCATAAATTGTAAAGTAGCTCCAAGAGCTAAATTTGTGAACCTGATTTGTGTGATCAATAGATGGTCAATAAATATTTAAGAGCTAATTAGTAACATTTGATCGGCTGCAGAAGTGCCCAGCTGGAAAGACAAGCATATTCAGCAAAATCAAATAGTGGTGTATAAATACGTTAAAAATGAGTCAAGTGGAAACCACTAAGCAGCAGTCGTACTGCTTAGTGTCACTAACGACAGGAGGTGAGGAGACGGACGACACGGGTGATGGTCGCTGGGTGTAGAGTGGCTCCCAAGCTGAGCCTCTGATCTAGTCGGATGTAGAAGACGGGAGCAGAAGAACATCCCCTGTGGTCTGTGGGGTAGCTGGGAAGAAGTAAGTCTGATGCCAACTGTTTACCTTTACAGTGGTCCTGCCCACGCATTACAGGTGTGAAGCCAAGCAAACAGCAGCCCTCATGGGACTCTGCAGCCATGACAGTCTGTGAGCATGTGTACAGAATCTTGAGGATGCAGCCACAAACCCAGTCCAGATTCCGGTTCAGCTCCTGCCTGGCTGAGGAGGTGCTAAAATTCCCTGGATATCTACTGATCTGCTTAGAGCAGGGATACTTGAGCTAGTTTTAAACAGCAGTGGCCATTGAGCAGTAGTGAGAGCAGGGCAAACAAGGCAGCACAGTTAATTCAATATTACGCTGCAGTGCCCGGTGTGGAGAGGTTGTGCATACCAACATAATTCCCAAGGCAAAATTTTTGCTTACAGTGCATGTACAAATACTCATGCCGCAACACTGCTCAGTACTTAGCTCTATCTGGTTTTGGAGATTCTGCAGGGGTCATACTGGCATTTGTTCTCAGAGATTTGGACTGCCTGGACTGCACACGGACCTCAAGCAGAAATAGGATGCTGTCTATAGCTCCACTTACCACTCAGGTGTGAGAAGACAAAGGGCACAGTCTTCTCCTGAAGTTGGGGATTTTCATACGTATATTCTAGTCTCTGGAAGAGGCCTTTATATTTTGCTCGTGCAACCTCTCCTCTTTATCACATTCAACCTTGCATGGATTGCTTCAATATTCTTTGGAACTGGGTTTTTATATCTCATCAGTGAACTACTGGATAAATGATGCAATGAAGGACACTTTTTCTTCTATTTGTGAAAAAACTGTCAGCTAGTTTAAAAGTATCAGGCAGGAAGAGGAAGGAAGGACAGCATTGTGTCGTGGAGCTAGGCAGATCCAACGTCTTCAGAGAGGATCCAGAAGCTGTGCCCCTCTGGATTGAGGCCAGAGTGACTACAGCCACGAGCTGCAGCATCTTACAGTCTGTGAAACACTGGTGAAAGGTGACATATGGAGTATTCAGAGTAACCTTTCAAACTAAGCTAATGGCACACCAAAGGGTTCTGGTACCACTGTAATAAAACCCACAAGAAAAATAATTATTCAAAACTGTGTTCTCAAAGCACCAACTTTCTTCACTGTTTAGCTACCATGCACTCTAGCTATGAAGAGTCAGAAAAACATGCAAATGACAGACTACATGGCCCTGTCTTCTGACCTAAACTAGATCTCTGCCATTGTGACCACTGTGGAGAAAGTAGGGGAGTGCATTGACTGAAGAAGAACTTTGGGACATGTTTGAAATATGTGAATTCTTTCCAAAACCCAGATTAAGCATATTTTGTACTCTTCAATCTCAGAGATTAGTATAGTTACCTATTCTCAAGGATTACTGAAGTGAAATAAGCTATTGTGTGTATTTTGGCCAGAGTTCTCCCAGTGACAAAGCACAAACTCGTGTGGTTTTAGGGAGCCAGGTAAGTGCCGATGTTTAACCTGCTGTGACTCAAAGATGAGAAGGGAGCATTTGAAATATGTCCAGATCCATAAGGGGTGTGTTTGTGTTTCCTGCTGATACCCACTTTATTAGCATTGGCCACTGTGTTTAAGTTACTGTGAAGGAAATAAGAACTGCCTGACAGTGTGGTTTTGCTGGGAAGTCAATAAATCGGTTGCTACAAAAGCTGCTCGCCTTCTATGTGGTAGCCTTTATCCAGCAATTTAGTCAGAGAGAATCTGACCCTGAACTCCTGATGTCCCCAAGACCACCATCACGGCTGCAAAAATTGATGGTGGATACAAAGGAAGAGAAAGGAGGAAAAAGGAGAAATGTGTAGAGATGCAGAAGAAGGAAAAAGAGTAAGCAAGAGAGAAACCTAACTTAAAAACCTTCTGAAAGGAGATATGCCTTGGAAGAAATGGCTTCAGTCCTGGTTACTGCTCCAGGTTTTGTTTGTAGATATAACAGTAAAGAGTTGTTGATGAGGAGACATGGACAGGCCTGAGATCACGTTCAGCTACAGCAGAAAGGATGGAAAGAAATGCCATTCTGGAGCTTGCTGATAAGAACATCCATCAATGAGATGTAGGTTTGAACCCCTTCAATTTGAGGAGGACCTGGAACCCCAGTGTTCCCGCCTCAGGCAACTGTAGAGCTGGTGAAGAAGAGGAAGATTCCTCCTCCACTTCAGAAGAGATCTGTTATAAATCCATGAAATGTGATCTGTCTCAAGAGGGCTATCAGCACAAAGGCACAGCTTTTTGCTCCATGTGTAGGAACTCACTGAGCTGTCTGTAGTGGGCACCGGTATTCTGTACGGTGTCAGGGTGCAGATTGCAACCCCCTACTTCTAGGAGCTTGGTCACCTGAGTTAAGAAGTTCAGCTGGCTGAGTCCAAGGTCAGCTCCATCACTGCTAAGAGCTGTTGTGGACTGAGTCTGTTTCTGATGTCTCTAGACCCAATTCTGATCTGGTCTTGCCATCACTTTCAGCTTCTGTCTCACCTTCCCTAGCCAGAGTACCAGTCAGAAAGTCATTGAAGGGAGGTCAGGCCCTCACTTCCAATGTCCTGAATTTCTGGAGATCTTCAGAAGTGCCAGCTGTCTTGATTCCTTACAGAACCTGCCTTTCTGACTTTGGTACATGGAAGGACTAAAAACTTTCAGGTTTAGGTATTGCAAATTAAAGCCCATAAAATAAGTGGCTTGAAACTGGCCCTCTATATTCTGAAAAACTTGCACATTGCAGTACTGTATATTGCAGTCCCTAACATTTGGGTACTTTAAGACACAAATTAGCACTTACAAGCCTAGAGTGCATCTATGACAGAAAGTAACATAATAAAATGGAGGTTTTCCTAAGTAACAGGAGAAGCTTCAGGTGAAAATGTTGATATCAGCTGCTTTTCAGTTTTCAGTGACTTGGAATCACCTTATGTGGTAAAGGGAGCGCAGGTGCAGAATTCAGGAACTGTGATTTCTTTAGACAGAAAAGTATTTAGGAAATAAGAGCTAGGGTCCCTAGCCTCCGCTAACTGTATCACTTGGAAATAAATTGGTATGAATAAGGTCATTCAGGCAACTTTTCCATTGCCTTAATGCATTCATGTTGCTGGCAGTATTTTAAACCCAGATGAAATTCCAAATGAGATGCAGAAAATTGAACCAGCAATAAACCGCACTGCAGACTCTCGCTTTTCCACTTATTAAATTAATTTATCAGCCTGAAACAAGATAGAGAGCATGGCCAAGTGTAGTAAAAATAAGTATAAATATAATATGGGCCATTTAAAAGTTCATGCTTGTTATAATTTGGCTGCATGAAGACAGCAGAAAATAACTTACATTTCAAGGTATGTCTGCATATATATCTAAGCGGAACAGTTATTTTCTTTTTGGTACCTGAGCTAGCATGTTCAGTAATAGCATGGATAAAAGGTGATACTTTATGCCTATACTATCAGGTAACTTCCGGCATAATGCCTTCAGGTAATACTAGATGTGATTAGTTTAGATTAGTTAATATTAGATTATTTAATTGGAACTACAAGATTTCACTAGGGCTTGCAAATATTTTCATGTTGGCCATAGGAACCCCTTAAGTTTATTTTTTCAGGAGCCTTCATGTGTTCAGAGTTTACAAGCAAAGTAGTAGAAGTAGGGGTTGTCAGATAAAGCACTATAGTAAGAGCCAGGTTTAAAACAAACAACAGCTTGTATAACAGGCTGTGGGCTGTTAAAAATTCCTTGCTGTTAGGTATTGTAGATGCAAAAAATCTAATCTCAATGGGAGAAGTACAGGGAAAAACAAGTTCAGGCTTATTAATGAAAAAGCCACATCAGGCTTAGAAAATATTTTGGACTGAGACTCATTAGTGTCTGAGAGAATACTCTGGGGGAAATTACTTGCCCTGTTCTTGCTCTTCTCTAGTCATCTTCTTATGGCTACTGTTAGAGACAGGATACTGGTGAAGAGACAACCGTGGTCTCAACAGCCATTTTCATGTGTTTCTAAAAGTTTACGCGTACAAAAATAAGTTTTCAATTAGCTTTTAGCCAGCCAAGGAAAAAAACCAATGCTATAAAACTCATCTAAGCAATCCCATTAACTGAAAGGGCCAAAGCTAGTATAGCAGCTCTTTAAAAACTAGTCTGAGGTTTTCAAGAAAATATGCTGACTAAAAGTAAATGGGTTTTCAGACCAGTTATTTGTCAGAAAAATATGATATGATCATCAACTACTTCCTCATTAATGAGGAGCTTCTAGATAATGGAGATTTGACAACTTACATCCTCTGATATTAGCTCTGTATACAGTGGGTCCAATTATGCCAGTCTGATTTTAAACAAACTAGTGTCCATATTTTCTTTCTTTAACACTTTCATTCTAACTCCCTCTGTTTCTCTATAATCAGGATGTGTATATACAGTTATGTAGGGGCTTTTACTATTCTTTTCTTTCAGTGAGGTTGCCTTTGTACCTGTTATCGCTCTTCCTCCTTTGTTTTGTACTCAAGCCCTTACTCTACCAGGAATGTCAAAAGTCCAGTCACCTTGGGCTTTCCTTCAGCTCAGTGAGTAGCTGAGTGTCTCCTCCAGGGTTTGTGCCCAAAGCTGGGCATTTTTAAGTGACCTGAGAATTCTTTTGGGCAGGGCTGAAGTGATATGGTATCTAAGATGGGAGCTGGATAATTTGGTGACTGTGTGACTTAGTCAACCTGAGTCAAAAACTGTGATGGTCACAGCTGGTAGTCAGTTGTAACCAGCATTGATTTCTTTCTACTGGTAGCAAAAACCACCATTTGATCAGTGGGGTTTTTTTCCCCTATCATATTCTGATGAAGACTCTGATTTTACAGATATGGACACTGCTATTACTAAGGCATTTGTCACTTCTGGATTGAGCTACAATGGTACAACTGATATAGTAAAATAGAGTGACAGTGGGATTATGTGTTTATGAAATCTCAGTTCCAGCCATGAGTTGCACACTGGCACTCAGTGGTTTGTACTGGCTGCCCCTTGGCAGCTCAGGATATCAGGTGTTGGTTCTGTTTTAGGAGTTTGTCTTACTTTGGGACTCCCAGCACCCAGGGCAGTGCCATTTGTGGGGACCAAAACTGCTTCTGAGTGACCTGCTCTCTCTAGACAGGGCCCAGATGTGCCATACAGAGGTGTTAGCGGGAGGAGAGGGTGAATCAGGAGAGACTTGTAGCTGTCTTAGTGCAGTGCTTCATTCAGGCCTTGTTACATGAGTCACTGAGCTCAGATGAGTGCCATGAGCTGCTATCTTGGTTGGAGTCCCTTTGCACATTCATCCCATGGTGAGGACGTGCTCAGGCTGGCATGGCACTTGCCAGTGAAGAGTTGATAAAGTTCCTTGCTGTGGCAGTTGAGATCTGTTCAACCACCTGTTCAGAGCAGCAGTGTTTGATAATGAAAAGCCTGCTTTTTGATGTGTGCGTGTGCTTCAGCTTTGAAATTCCCTTGAGTTCTTTCTGAGCATACCGGCAGACCCTTCTGGGGAGGACCTAGAAAGTTGGGCTTTGGCAAGATTTTGGGGAATGGTCCAGGGAAGCAGAATAGTGGTTCTTCTACAGACATTTATTAAAAGCACAGCACTCCTCCAGATCTAGAGAGCATTCTGTAGATTTCACATATACATATAAATAATACAACCATTAAGTTTTCTGAACGGTTGTTGGTATGTGGGGAAGAGATGCCTATTAGTTCACATAATGCTTACATTGAGTCCTTCACTAGCAATCAACAACAAATTGCTGCAGCTTTAGAGAGACATATAAAATAGTGGTGTCTTAACTCTTAAAGGGAAAAAATGGGAGAAATACAACTATTACCTAAGCAAGTAAGATGTGAGTTTTAAATGTTATTTTTTTATTGTGTTTTCAGTTGATGGCAGGGATGCCTTGAGTGTTCTATATTGTTTAAATCATGTGTATAATCTAGCAGTCTCTCTCTGATAATCAACTCTCAGTTCCAGAGTTAATGAGTAGGATGTTTTCTACCTCTGAACAGAGGATATCTGTGCTTGCTCTACTAGTATGTTCTTTCTCCTTTCTTCAGTCCCACTCTTGCCATGGCCCACAGGAATCTGACTGGGAGCTGTAATGTTAACTGTGGATGTAAGATTCATGAATACGAGCCTGTCTGTGGATCAGATGGAATAACGTATTTTAATCCTTGCCTAGCTGGCTGCATCAATGGTGGAAACCATAGCACAGGGGTAAGTGCTTCACCCACCCACCCACCCACATACAACCTATGAGTAAGCCCTCGGGACTGATGCAGATGGACAACTGCTGTTTCTAGCACAAGCATCCCCCCTCTAAGCTTCAGAGAAGCTGCTGTGTGAGTCTTTCCATGTTTTGAAAGGCTCGTAATGCTGCTATTGCATGGTCCCACCCCCCTTCCTTTCCGTTACAT
The DNA here is from genome assembly GCF_031877795.1 of Strix aluco. Classification (NCBI taxonomy): domain Eukaryota; kingdom Metazoa; phylum Chordata; class Aves; order Strigiformes; family Strigidae; genus Strix; species Strix aluco. The sequence goes on from NC_133931.1 coordinate 36,887,425, forward strand.
ACAATTTTGATGCACATGTTCTTTTGTACCAAGTGAATCCTCCAAACAAGTGCCATGGGGTAGGGAGGGGTGGTTTCCAGTGCAGACTCTGAAGTCCCTGATGGCAGTGGCCTGCGTGTCTGGTGTTCCTGTCGGGCTTGGAGATGGGACCTTGAGTCAGTGTCATCTAATTCAGTTTTCTGCTAACATAGGCAGCCATCTAACACTGTCTTTCCACAAGCTCATCAGTGTTACTCTTAAGAGCAGTTCTGGGGTTTTTTTTGGCTCCCTGTCTGAATGGAAGGAAGAACTTTTCAGGTAGTTGGAAGTGTTTTAAACTCCTGCTTAAACTTAGTTATGGTCTGTTTAAAGTCATTGGTGGTTGTGTCAGCCTTGTCATTTTGCTAAGTATCTGTTGCACTTTCACCAATATATTGATAGGTGTTTTATTTGTATGGCTAGGTTAAGACTGCCCAGGTATTCTGTTCTTGTAAAATAGTTTGGCCATTCTCAGAAGCTTTCTCTAAACCTCTTCCAGGCTAAATGAAGAGATTGTCATTGAACTCAAGTAACCAGAACTTAAAGAATGTTAATAATCCACTTTCTTTCTTGGAAATACATTGCCTGTTACAGCCGAGTCTTCCAGCTATGCTGGACTTGGAAAGGGTGTCCTGCTGGTAAAATCACACCATGGAAATTTGGCAGTTTCCAGGACTGGGCACATGAAAATAGTTGAAAAGTAGACTCTGACCTAAATAGCAACAGAGCATTATGGTCGTGCTCGTTTCATACAAAAAACAAACTCAAATTTCTTCTGTTACACCACTGTCCTTTAAAAAAGGATAATTAAGAAAGACAGGAAGTAATGTAAACATTGATTTTCTCAGGACTTGATTGTGCTTTCCAGAAAGCTTATTTATAATGTATCAGTCTCATGATTTGCAGTCCTGAGCCAGTCTGTGATACAGGAGGATGTTAGGTCCAGTGCTGTGCTTTCTCAGGTTGACTGGATAATGGTCTGAAAATGCAGGTTCATACATAGATGCCACTGAGAGCAGACTAGTTTCCTTTATAGTTTTTTTAAGAGTATCTTGCTGTTTTGTAGTAAAAGATTGCTTTGACCCAGTTGGAAAAGCCTGTGATGTAGGCCTGTGGCTAACTTTCAGTGTCTATATAAATCTTATTTGTACTTTGCTGGATTGAGACATAGATTTGATCTTTGCTACATTTCATCTGATACAGGCACATTAATTCATTTAGTAGGGAGGTACTTTGGGAGTATGTGCTCTTCACTACAGATTTTGAAATATGCTATCTCCTCTTATGATTTAAGAAAAGATCCTTCATGGCCTGAAGTTTTAACTCGGTAGCTAATGGTGAATAGAATAGGGCCGACATTGGTAGGAAAATGCATTTCTTCATTAAATAATGCTTTGTGTAGGGTACTTTTAAAAACAACAAATGTAAACTTGTGCCACTGTGTAACACACGAAATGTTGCTAACCTATGACATTTGGATTTAAGTTTATACCATACAGTGTTTTCAAAATCAACCATTTTAAAACTGGAAGTAGGAGAAAAGGATGCCAGTTCATACCTGTTTTATATATATATTCTTATACTCTAGCTTTTCTGTTGTGTCATGTCTGTCTCATTTAGTACACAGACTTGGTTTCTCTGGTGATGAACCAAGATTGTGTAGTAAAGATGACTGTTTTCTGTAGGATGCCTATTTGGCATTTTCATTTGGAAGCAATAGGAAGATTAAGGTGAGGGACTGTAGGAAGAAAGCAGATACTCATGTGATATTAGAGAGTGGAGTCCTGCCTTAGGAAGCTGGATTCTGTCAATGCCTTCATTCCTAAATGATGTTGGGCAAGTCACTTAAACAAAACTTCTCCCAGTTGATCATCAATCTTGTATTCTTCATATTCTGGATGATGGACATGAACAATAACCAGAAGTGCCATTTATAGAAGCACCGAGTGACTAAATCTGTATCTGAAGGCATGAAAACTATGTTTAGAATATATTAAGTTGTATATAACGGAAAATGTTCTGAAAAAAATGATCCCAATTGTCTCAAATTAGTCACCCACATTTGTGAAACTTTTGATCTATTTTAGTTACTTAGCTACAAAATAGAGATAACAACATCAGTGCCTCATAACTGTTTTGAAGATAAATTACTCCCTTTTGAAAGAGTTAAGCTATAGTGGTGAGTGTGATAGAAAAATCCATATGAAATGTGAGCCATTCTGTCTTTGTAGTGGAATATGTTTAGTGTGAAGAAAAAAATACCTGGAGCCACATTTTAAAAATGGGAGGTAAATTACTGGATAAATTGATATACTATTAGATGCTCAGCTAAATCGCATGGGAAGAAAATGTGAGGCCACGTCATAGCACAAACACATAAAAAGGTATGCATTAGAGTTGACAAGCAACCATAATTTGGATATTTCCTGATGTCCCAAGTGCTTAAATTTGCAACCTTAAGATGGTCTTGTAATGTGGCTTCTGTGCATGTGTGGTCCTAGGTTTTATGAAGGCAAACATTGAAACCAAAACCTTCCTGTATCATCACATGGGTCCTGACCTGTTTCTTCTCTAGCGCCGGTGTATTCTGATCTGCTGCACACCCCTTTGCCATTAGATTAGTTGAAACCAGTAGTAGAATAAATGTGATAGGAAGCTATTTCTTATCTAGCTTGTCCTTACCTTGTTCAAATGGACAGTCACTTGTGCCTGTGAAATGCCAATTCTTTATTCAGTCTCTTCATCCTAATTTCAGCTTCTTTGTCCATTCAGGAATCCCTCATGTCCTCCAGTCTCACTGTTTAAGTCTCTGCTTTCCGCTTATTCTCGGGTTTTGCTCCTTTCCACATCCCATCCACACCCCACACCCACATCAGGCTGGAAGGTCCTGGGCTTCAAGTGTGAAGTGCAGCTTGTGGCTCTTTAGCCAAATCTGGGTAGACTTCCACTGAGATGACAGAATACACCTTCTGAATATGAAAGTCAACAGCCTGCCAAATTCCAGAATATGGCATTGTCAGTGCTGCTTAAAGAGTGTTTCCTCACAGTTTTTGTAATACAATAAAAATAACCTTTTTCTCCAGTCTCCCTGTCAGAAGTGATTGAATTGTTTCGGCAGAATTTTCCAAAAATATTCCAGAATTTTTTTAAACTCAGCCTAAAAAAAGCAAGGAAAGGCAGTCTCATCATAGAGAGTTCTGGCCAGCTTTAAAAATACTTGGAGTGGTAACTTTGCTTGTACTTGGTGTAATGATGCTAGAGACAGAAGATTCCTGATTGAGAAGTACTGTGGGACGGTCATACCACGTCTCTGTTCAATGTCTTTCTCGCAGCAGTTTTTCATGTGGAAATGTTCTTTTTTGTTGTCCCCAGGTAAGAAATTACACAGAATGTGCCTGTGTCCAGAGTCGCCAGGTGATCACTCCGCCGACGGTGGGCCAGCGCAGTCAGCTCCGGCTGGTTATTGTTAAAACCTATCTGAATGAGAACGGCTATGCTGTTTCTGGGAAGTGTGATCGAACCTGCAACACGCTTATCCCGTTCCTGATATTTCTCTTCATTGTTACCCTTATAACAGCCTGCGCCCAACCATCAGCAATCATAGTGACACTCAGGTGAGAGCTCAGTTATGTTTTTTTAAGTATTTTTCCTGTGCCTGCTATCACCAGTGCCTGTGTCACAAGAGGCTGGGGCAATGCAGCCAAGCTCCTTCAAGCTTATGTATCCTTAAAAGATGAATAGAATAGGGCTGACATGAATAGGGTGGAACTTGCTTGTGTTTAGAGTATGTGACACGATAATCCACTTCAGAATGCATGAAGTGCCCAGCAGTTTCCAGGTGCTATAACGAAAGAACAAGTAAAAGCATCGTGTAGGAAAAGGATTACTCCTGAAGAAATTTTTCAACCTTCTTAGAGCAATGGTTTGGATTTTCAAATGCAAATGAAAAAAGTTAGTATTTAAAATTATCCTTTTCTCTTTCTTAAAATGGTTCATTCCTGCCACATGCCTGGTTTTGAGTCTTCCCTTTTTTTCTTCACAAGAATTTTGAACCTGTACTGTAGTAGTGTTGTTGTCACTGTGGTCATTTAAGGATAGAGAACAACACAGTTGTAGGGAAAGGTATTGACATTTATTTGTCCATTTGAAAAAAAGCATTCAGGTTTTTGGATTGGCTTTTCCCATCTTTGCCATCTGGTGTGATAAACATTATCACATCTTTGTCCTTTTAAAATACAGCTTCTGTAAGTGATCAGTTTGATTTTTTAAAGAAAAGTGAGCTGAAAGAAAATATAGTCTACTGCTAAAATAAATTTGTATTTGTATAATATATGTTGCTGTTGTTAAAAGAGGAGGAGAAAGAATTAGAGGAAAAAGATAATTATTTACTAGGATTTATAAACACACCTGTAACAGAGGAACAAAGAGAGTGGTGCAAAGATGTTGATTTGGTTTGGAATCTGAAGCTGAAGAGCTCTCAGAGTTCAAGAAGTAAGTTCCTTGCGGACAGAGGTGAGCTGGAAGAGAGGAGAGGAGAGGAGAGGAGAGGAGAGGAGAGGAGAGGAGAGGAGAGGAGAGGAGAGGAGAGGAGAGGAGAGGAGAGGAGAGGAGAGGAGAGGAGAGGAGAGGAGAGGAGAGGAGAGGAGAGGAGAGGAGAGGAGAGGAGAGGAGAGGAGAGGAGAGGAGAGGAGAGGAGAGGAGAGGAGAGGAGAGGAGAGGAGGGAAGGGAAGGGAAGGGAAGGGAAGGGAAGGGAAGGGAAGGGAAGGGAAGGGAAGGGAAGGGAAGGGAAGGGAAGGGAAGGGAAGGGAAGGGAAGGGAAGGGAAGGGAAGGGAAGGGAAGGGAAGAGAAGAGAAGAGAAGAGAAGAGAAGAGAAGAGAAGAGAAGAGAAGAGAAGAGAAGAGAAGAGAAGAGAAGAGAAGAGAAGAGAAGAGAAGAGAAGAGAAGAGAAGAGAAGAGAAGAGAAGAGAAGAGAAGGGAAGAGAAGAGGAGTTGAGTTGGAAGGGACCTACAATGATTGTCTGCTCCAACTGCCAGACTGCTTCAGGGCTGACCAGAAATGAAAGCCTGTTATTAAGGGCATTGTCCAAACACTGACAGGCATGGGGCATTGACCACCTCTCTAGGAAGCATATTGCAGTGTTTGAGATGCTCTTCAGAAGCTCACATCCAGATGCAAATGGGCATTCAGTCACTGGGACCAGCTTAGAGCTGATCTGAAGTAAATCCCTACAAAACTTGAAATGCTTGTGGTGTAGATGTCAAGTCCTCAGCATGAGCTCTTTAGCTATATACGTCTGCTTCTTTTGAGCTGCTTTAATTGCTAACATAGCGACACCTTTACACCTGGTTTTGTGAAAAATCTCCCTCCAAATTGAGCTTTTTTAAACCAGTTTTGGGCCTTTTGTTTCTGCAAGAATGGTCCTCCCAACCAAGTGGGATTTTCTCTTGATCTTTATATCTTCCCTCTGATATTCTGAGACTACTGATCTGCTGCTGCTGACAGTTAGTCCCTTATAAAAATAAGAATGGCAAATCTTTGTAATAGGTCATGGAGCTTTAGAAACTGAGGCAGATCAGGACTTGACTTTGCTATCCTTAGGCTCAACCGTGAGCACAGCTCTGAAACCCCCTGGCAGGCATCTATGTCTCATCCCCCGCAAGAATGAGCACTCTCTTGCTGTCATTTTCTCAGCTCAGGTGGCTGAGGTGTATGCAGGCACTTGTTGCTGGCATGTGGAGGACTGTGCCATGTCATATGGTGGAATTTGTCTTCCAGTTTTCTTTTAAAAAAATCTACAAATGGCAAGGATCATTGTTAGGACTGTGAAGCCAAGCATTCAAGAGTGGGGACATCAGACTTCCACTTGCTCATGCAACCTTAGCTCAACTACTGTGTGCAGCTTAACTACTGTATAGTGCTGTTATAATTCAGAGACTTCTGACCTTATTCCTTCTGTCTCCAGGTTTTCCACCTGTATAATAATAATAATAATAAAAAAACCTCGTCGTTGCACTGCAGTTGTGCAAAGGCAAACTACAATCAGTGAACATTAATGTTGCAGTGAGCCGCACAATAATGAGGTGCATAAGGGACATCTCCAGCAGGATTTTGTAATGTTCAGTAAAAAAAAAGACGTCACACACACAGGAACAGTGACACCCACTGTCCCAAACCACATATTCTGCACAGTGCATCAGTCCAAGATTATGGCCCAAGTTGGTTCTCCAATTTCTCAGTTTCTGAGTGCTTGACTTCAAAACCTTGTTTTTACAGCTGCACTCCTTTGACTGCAGTCTTTTCGTGTGTTTTTATCTTATATTACAATGTAATTAGAAGCTGCCTATCTTAATTTCAGACCTTTAGGTTAAGATTTTCAAGTATTTTTTAAATCAGAAGAAAAGTTGCAGTTTACTAGAATTGTAGTTGCATTGTGGAATGTCATTACTTTGTGTTTAATCTTTTGAAAGCTTGACATTTTTCCTTTGAAATCAATGGAAGAAATCTTGTATTACTTGTATTGAAAAGGAACAGTGTTTAAAGAGGCTGTTTGGATGTTTCTGCTGATATTTTTCCTGAAGTAGCTCCAAAGTGCTTATACTACGCAGAGAACTGTTAAATCAGAAGATGAGTTCAGTTTTCAGCAACTTAATTCTCCATTAATTCTAATTTATCTGAAAAAGCTAAAAAAAATAAAGTAAGACATTATATGAAATAACAGGAAACCAACATGAGAAGCCATAAACCTTTTCGATGGATTCTCTAAATTTCCTTAATGGGTTTGAATCAAATTCTACAGGCCTTATACAGGTAAAGAAAGGTTAAAAAACATGATTGAGATTTTGATAAAACAGGGACAGGAGGGCCTTGCTATATTTTTTCCTAACAATAAGAGTTAACAATATTAGAAGCTAAATGGAAGAAATTTAGAGAAAGATTTTTTTTGTCTCAGAAAAAAGCTAGGAGGTAGAGCGAGCCGAAACATACCGTAATGTTTATCTGTTATGACTGTTTCTTCAGAGGAGTTTTCTTTTCGCCTACTAGGTCTGTGGAAGATGGGGAGCGGCCATTTGCACTAGGAATGCAGTTTGTTTTATTACGAACTCTTGGTAAGTCTTACAGTTGCCCAGCATTCCGTAAAGGCTCACCATGTTCTGCTTAAATATACCATAAAAGTACCAAAATTCCATAAATCTGATATTAATTGCATGACTAATTGTATTAGAAACCCAAAATTAATACCTTCTGAAAATGTTGTAGCTCAGAACGTATTTAATTTTTTTTTACTTTCTAGAACAACTTTTTTGTCCCAGAAAGAGATATTTTTACAGTTTCAAATTTTATTTAAAAATTAATAGTTACTAAACATTATTTTATAAGGATATTTTCTTTTCTAGAAACAGATTTTTATTGCTTTCAGCAATAGCAATATCTCTTTGCATTTTTAAAGTAAGAAGCAATTGCTACTTAATGTCTAATTCAAATTGAAGCAAAAAGGGTATATGTTAAAAGTCTTTATTCCACAAAGTTTCTTTCAATCTCTTGAACTTCTAAAATCCTGCCTATAAAGAACGCTCCAGGTGTTCAGCTACTATGAAACATATGACTACAGCAAGCAAGGACTATTCTAAGAGGACAAGAGAAGCCTGTGTAGCTGCATCTGGAACTTTTCTTTGAGGAAGGACATTTCTGACTTGTCTTAAAGGTGTTGTATTTCTGGAGAAAGCAGGAGCATTCAGTGGGCTGGCTGCATTTTTATCAGCCTTTGAAGTTAAAGTCTGTTTCTGAGGAAGATCTATTCAAAAGAAAATTTACAATTTTAGTGGTCTCACCACTTCCATCCATCTTCAGTAAGAGAAAAATTTTGTGGTTTTGGGGCTTTTTCTCCTTAATCTAGAGGGGCAAATCTTGCTCTTTCCCAGCTCATGGGCAATGTATGTGCAGCAAGGAACACTCTGGAGATAACAACATATTTTGTTCCTCTCCTGTATTTTATTTCCCGAGAGCAACATTAGATTTTCTTTTGGGGGACATGTAGTTCAAGAAGAGCTGTTTGGGGATGACAGATTGAAGCTGTACTTGTTTTAAGGTGCTGCTGCATTGTCGTCTTTGCTTGAATTCTTTCCCATTTGTGGAACATTTCATGTGTGGGAGAAGTAGTGTTGGTGGGAAGATCAACTGACTAGTTTTCCATGTTTTACATTTCATGTGAAACAGTAGCGTAGAAATCTCAAAAATTATTGACCTACACTGTTTGGCTAAGGCATATAGTTTCTTTAGAAGTTTTCCACTATATGATAACACATATTATTTCTGTTGCTATTTTTATTTCAGCTTACATTCCCACTCCAATTTATTTTGGGGCTGTTATTGACACCACGTGCATGCTTTGGCAACAAGATTGTGGCGTACAGGGATCTTGTTGGGAATACGATGTCACCTCGTTTCGTTTTGTCTACTTTGGGTTGGCAGCTGCTCTCAAGTTTGTGGGATTCTTTTTTATTTTCCTGGCCTGGTATTCCATTAAGTGTAAAGAAGAACAACTTCAGAGACGGAGATGGAGGGCTTCGCCGGTGAACACTGTGAGTGAGATGGTTGGCCAAGCTGGACCCCAACAAAACTATGCACGGACTAGGTCCTGCCCTACTTTCAGCTCCCGAGGAGACATCAGTGTGGCACAAGGAATGAACTGCGTAGCGCAGACATACCCCGGCCCTTTTTCAGAAGCAATAAATTCCCCAAATGAAAATGCATTGGAAGAAGTCACTGCTGAGATATAGACCCCTGGCTTGGTAATGTAATATTTAGTTTTGTTGGTTGACTTAATTACGGCGCCTTGTAAAACACCTGTGCCTTCTATTTTTAATCTAAATGTAACATGTGATAAAACCAACAAAGCTTAATGCAAACAACCATAGCATGTTCTTGAGGGCTGGATACCTCAAACCAACCCAAGTTCTTATTTCTCCCCTCCCGACAATGGAGTTTTAAAAAATTGTGTTTGTAATTATTTCAGATGTGTCCATTAAATGTCCATGCTCTGACCTAATATCAATGTAAGGTTGAGGTATTATAAACAGCAGAAGTCAGTGAAAGTGTGACAAAAACTCATATCGTTGATGTCTAGACGTCACAAAAATGCTTAAATGTATCATCAACTTCACATCTGTAAATTGTATTTTTAAGAGATGAGTAATTACTGTGAGTTCTGCTACAAAGCACAACTGAACTTGTTTAAACTATGCAACTTATTCGAATAATTGTGCAGCAAAATAAGTTTAAAGTTTGTTTTAAAGACATTACTGCAACTGAATTTCAAAGGGGCTATTTTCAGACATAAGCATTAAATTAAAAAAGAACATAAGGTTTAAAGTACTGTTAATAACATGTTAAGCCATACAAAAATTATGCATCGGGTAATGTTTGCAAATGTTGAGTTGTAATTTCTTTATCCTGTCAAAATGTGCATTAATTTTTCATTTGATGGGATGTAGTTATTCTTCACAAAGTACACAGGCTAGGAAAGTATAATGCTTGGAGTAAAAAACTTCGGTATTAATTTATAATAACATTAAGACATAGGAATCATACACACATACAAGAGCAGATATGTGCATATTTCTGAATGTTATTTGTGGTGGCCATTACTAGTGTCAAATTCATACATTTCCTGAAGAAGAAAATAACCAGTTATAGCTTGATAGGAAGAGCTTGGCTGTCCTTCAGAAATGTGTTCCAGTCTAGTGCAGCTTCAGTGAAGAAATCTCGAGGCAGAGCTGATGGCCTCATTTCATGTGTGGCTGCCTGGGACTTGGTAGGCCCCTCGCAGCATGCGATGACCTGGGCTTCGGGCTGGCGCTGCTTGCTGCCTGCTGCAGGAGTGAGCAGAGAGACACTTTAAGTGGGCTGCAAGCAGTGGTGCCTGGTACGAGGCTGTCCCCTCCCCTCCACTCCTGGCACCGCCGGGATGCTGTGGTCCCCGCCACTGAGGACAGCTGGGGAGGGGGTGCCAGCTCAGATGCCGGGTCCCTCTCATTTCTGCCCCACTTTGCCTCTCCCACTGCCCAGTGCTGGGCAGGCTGGTGGAGCAGGCCTGGACACCCTAGTTGTATGGCTTGTCCCAAATGTGGTTGCCTTTTCTTTTCTCAACTTCATTGAAAGCTTCTGTGAAGGCAAAGAATGAGTCGTCTCTCCTTTGTCCTTCCAGGGGAAGAGCTAAGAATAGAAATTGTCTGCAAGTGTGAACTCACAGGATGTGATGTGGCCTTTGCTTATTCCAAATTACTGTAGTGTGTTTTCTCCCCAGGAGATACTGAGACTTTCTAATCAAATGTACTTGGCATTTCATTTCTTGCTCTGGAGGCTTTGTAGTGCCATGCTTACGATATACTAATGATGTCTCAAAGGGCAGAGAATGATTTCAGGTGGACACTAGGAAGTCAAAGCTATATTTTGCCCTGCAGGGAAAGTCTTTGAAGTTTAGGAAATTAAAAGCACTCTTTTAAGAGGACTCAGTGATAGTCAGGTTTGGATTTTGCCATGTAGAGAGCTTGTGTGAAAATAAATAGGAAAGAGCAGAACTTCTACATATGTTTGAACAGACTTATTCCTGGTTTAATTTTTAATTTATAATATGTAAGTTGATCAAACATTATAAGGAGCTAAGTCCTTGAAATTAAAGGCAGTACTCTCCTTGGCATCCTTGAGTTGTCCTGAGAGGAGTAGATTTCCCTCTCCTCCTTTGCTGGCTGCCTTTCCTCATGTCTGTCTCTTTTTGACCAGCACATGGGACTACCCACAGGGCTGGTTCCCCTGCTTGAGATGGTGGCTACTTTTTTCAGAACGTCTCAGTCCCTTTATGTGGCTTGTAATGATTCCCACTCTCTCTGTCTGCAAACTCAGATGCTTCTACCCCAAACTACACTGTAGTGAAATACCATTTTAATAACTTCCTGCTATTCTGTACATACTAATAATTGAGCTTTTTGGGGTCAAGCCTGAAAATTACTTTTTACCCTTGTGCAGCCACCAGGTATAATACATCCTCAGTCAACATGTGCCACCTGAGATGTTAGCTTCCACGTTTCTCATCCCAAGGAATAAATTTCCTTGGTTCAGAGGTACTGGGTTTATTTTTTTTTTGCCACGGGAGATCAGAATAGATAACAAAAAAGTCTCCTTTTACTTCAGTCTCAAATGCTTCTTGCGCTAAGAAATTCCTGCCATGGCAAAAATTGAGGCAAAGTAGTAGGACAAAGTGTAATTGCAGCCCATTGCCCATCCATTTTAATAATTCACCCATTTTAATCACCACGGGGTGAGGTGAAGAGCGACAATCTTTTCAAATACCTCAGAAACAGAGCATTTAGGGAATTGTAAAAGACTGGAGATGAATCATCTATCCTGATCTATTCTATTTCATGCCTCCTGTGTGCTTCTGTTCCATGTGAATAACAAGGGAGAGCGGATTAGGCTTGTAGGGTTGTCAGGAGCTGACACTGATGGCAGAGAATGAGAGTGATAGAAGAGACACATCTGCAACTGCTGCCACTTCTAAGCTGATTTCAAGGGAATTCAGAGCTTGTTGGAATGGAGACCACCTGCTTTTTAGGAAATCCTGACACACTTCTAAAAACATTCATTTTTTGAAATGTTTGAGAAACTGGAATGTAGAGGGAAAGATGTTCACTTTGGAAATACTGAAAAAGCCTTGTTTACATACTTTCAATAGCTTTTAATTTTTCTTTCAAAATTATATGGAAAACAACAAAAAATCGTTACTATTTTTTGATACAGATAATTTTGACAATATGAACATATTTCTACAAAATCACTTAATTAAATCAGCATCCTCTGAAAGAAAGAAAACCCAAACTCTGGCCAGTTTTTGATTGATTCCTGAAGGAGGCTTTATTGTGAGTAAGCTGTAACAGTCTAAAGTAAGCCAATAAAGGCATGCAGGGGAAACACATTAACTTCCTAGAGAAGTCAATTCCAATATTGTCAACACTGGCTGAGATATGGACTAAGACCTGCTGAACAAACACTATTTCTTGAGGTTGTCACTGCTGAAGGAAGCAGAATCGCCAGAGAAATTGTGTGCATCCCTAGCAGTAGCCATGATCGATGTGTGGTGCTAAACCAACTCACAAGAAGAAAAAAGGAGCTTTATCTATCACCCAGTGAGGGTGGCCATGCTGTCTTCCTGCTGTGGAATCCTTTGACCGTAGAATATAAAATTCCATTAACTTGTAATTTCTCCCACTTTCCCTCTCTACCCCCAAACACTAAAGGCTGAATAGCAGCGAGTACAAGAAAAGGTAAAGCAGGGGTCCTGCTCACCCACAGGCTGCTATTGGTAGCATCCCCAAGTCAGCCACCTGCAGTTAACCAGCCACGGATAATATGGAGGAACGACAGTTGGTGATTAACTGTAAGTTCAAAGTGCCATCATGCCATCACAAGGACAGACTAATTTCCTCTTACACCACATATCCCTGATTTAGAGTGAGGGACATGAAAGGAGAAGTAGCCCCAGTATATGGACTTGACTGAACAGGTAATCATCCCTGCTTAGCCTCCCATTCATCCTTGTTTCCTCAGAAAGGGAAAAACTTCAGAAAGGGTGTAGTCATGGCTCTGAGTGCTTATGAGTATAGCACCCTCAGGAGATGGTTCATAGACTTCTTGGGGGCTGGGATATCTGGAAAGTGGGACTCTCCCAATTTCCAGTTCAAGGCAAAAGCCCTGTGGTTTTGGTCTTCCTTCTTCCTTATAAGCATACTGGATATAATATGGTATAATTTGGAACTGGTGCCATTTTATATCCTTTCAGTATAGTGTGAGCAGCTGCAAGACACTTGTTGAATATTATGGTGCAATTTCTATTTAATTGGAAACTTTCAGTTCTTTGACCAGCCATTGTGTCTCTAACAGTGCATGTAGTAACATGCAGTTCCTCAGAACTTGCTGTTCTCTAAGTGAAGTAGGGGCACAAATCTCCTAGGTGTTAGAAATGTGAGTTTGAAAGGCCCTAAATTAGTTACAATCACTTGAGTGTAGTGTTTAAAAAAAATATATGTTTTTTTTTTTAAATATAGCTTATTAATTCATAGCATTAACTATTAATTCATGATGGCTCTGATCCAACAGAACACTTAAATTTATATACTTAAGTAATGCACTTAAAAATAATGCATGTGTGTAAGTATTGGACTGAATCCCATCTGCATTCAAAAAAGAGTTCATTCACCCAAAGAACAATTTCCATGCTGAGCTTTTTTCCCCATGGATTCAGTGATCATTGCAACCAGAACAGCACAAAATAGCACTCAAGTACTCTCCTGTGACATTCACATGTGACTACTTATATATCTGGCAATGGAGGAAAGCTTTCATTTTCAAATAGAATTCAAAATCAAAATATTTTGTGGACTGCCGACGTGGAAGTCCCGGACACAACTTAGACGATCAATGTGATCAAGTTGATGCCACTTTATTAAAGGCTACACAGCAATTTATACACTATCACAAAGCTTCACGTGCCACTATCTTATTGCTAAATGGCTAAAGCTACTTGTTCACGCGCCCTTTTGCCCTCTATGATTGGTCCCAGTGTGGTGTTCACGTGCTGCTCTCCCCCCAGGTAGACCCCTTGTTTTCGACAGTCCAACTTCTTTATCTTTTGGCCAGGAATATAGTTTCTCAGGCTGTCTCGGCCTTGCTTATGTCCTTGAACACAGCTGCAGCTTGTTACAGTGAGGCCCCTTGGTCTGGATTGCTCACAACATGTTCGTTGTTGTCCAGCGATTCCACAGTGGACATGCTCAAAGATACATTCTAGCTCTTCCTGCCATTCACTTATTTTATGAATCTCAGAAAATCTGTGTTATGTGGGGAGATAGATTAAATAAGGGCATCCTTCTGACCTTAAAGCCAATGACATTGCTCTAGTAATGCTGTAGGTTTGAATTGTGCCCTTTCACAGAATTTGGACCTAAAGGTTCAGATGATACATTTTCATTATCCTGTACAAATGGAGCAGAGCACTGCCTGCTCTATGTAACTCCAGACAGCATGGCTGGGAGAGGGGTCAGCACCTTCTGAACTGTTCTTGCGATTTTTCCCCCAAATGCCTGAATTAATTGCTGCCTTACTACACTTCCTGTGTGTGTGATGCCACAGCTCTTCATGGTGTTATATTGATATAAAACTGATAATAAATAGGTCCAAAGTGTCTTACTGCTATTTTGGAGCCAGATTATCAGCCTCATCAGTCCAATGATGAGGCTGAAGAACTGGGCCAGTACCTTGGGTTGGATGTTAACAAGCTGGTGCTTTAGCAAGCATGCATGAAGTAAGTGATATTAAGTGTTTGTTTAGTTTTTATACTCTGTTCACTGGTTACTACTACTGTTTTCAGAGATCAAAGACAAAATATATCCTAAGCAAGTTTATCTTTTTCTGTTTTCTCAATAATGTGTCTTTTATAATGTCATAGGAGATGCCATGCTGCATGCTGCAGTTTCTCTGTTCCCCCAGCTGAAGCCATCTAACTGTGGTTGCTTTTCAGGGGCTTAAAACACCTGGTAATGGAGATTTATCTGGACTACAATCTGAATCGGCATTGCTTTGGACAGAGTGTTTGCCCCTTGTAGATTAAATCTGTATCAACACATTTCAGGTTCTTCACATAGTGGACTTGCTTTTATAGACATGTTTATTCTTTAGAGTGCTGAGAAGATGGACAGTCACCATCATGGTGGTAGATTCATTCTTTGGTATAGAATTAGGGCTTTCTTTTTCTCTTATAACATCTTGTTTTACAAAAAAAAAATTTCAACAAGGTTACATGTAAACATTGTTGCAGAATAGAGATGTGGGGCCTTCAGCATATGGCCAGGGTTCACATGATTCATCTTCTTTACACTATCACCAGTACTTGTTACTATGTGGCCAAAGGTTTGAAAGCCTACCTGGTCCTCAGGAAGGAAATATTCCCTATCCTTTCCACAGAATATATCACATAAATTAAACATGAAAGCTAACACTATCCATATCCCATAGCTGTACCTATTACATTAACTACAGTCAATAACTAGTTTTTAGCAAACCCCCCTCCAGTCCTTCAGATAAACTATTTTCTTTTGTCTTAATACAGCCTTTTAAACACCGATGTAGCTCTGCAAGTTCATAGATCCAATCTTTTCTTGGTTTCAAGTGTTATGAAATAGATCTTTATTTATTCAGGTTCCATTCTACTCATCTAATTATTATGTTATCCATTGTGTGTACTGTATTTTTTTATTTTTTCTATCTCAGACCAGTTGTCACAATGTTATTCTGTAACAACATTTTGTTCATGATATAGAATAGGTGAAAAGCTGTGGGATTCATGAAGGGCTACAAAAAGCATCCAAAACTTTGTTCACCTTGAGGAAGGGTGAGATAGCTTGATAATCTTTGGACAAATGACTAAACAACACTGTGGTGCTAATAGGTACTGAAGTATTTTATGATGTATTCACTATGACTTAAATGACATATTCAAGGCATGTCAATGATGCAACTTCATGTGTTTTTGTTCTTAAAGTCTGGACTGCTCCAGCAAAGACAGTGTTTGTAATTCCTGGTGGGCCAACTCCTACCTAGCTCTTCTGTGGGAAAGTCATTTCAGGAGGCAGTGTAGGATTTCACCCAGCGCTAACAGTAAAGGTAAAAGCTATACAGACCACAGAAATCTCATGTAGGATGTATTCATCCTGCTGTAGCAAGTGACTTTGCTTAAACAGAGGCTGAAAATAAATTCTGTTATAGTGACAAGAAACACTGGGCTAAATTCTGGGACGCCTTAACCAAATGTTTGTAAGCGTTTGTATTAAATTGAGGATTCAGATCTGAAATATTAATGTTCTTCTATGGAAAACCAGAAAGAGAGGGGTAGAGTAAGAGCAAATTCTACCTTTAGCAATGGAAAAAGGCAGAACCTGGTCAACTTTAAAGTGAGCTATGGTATAAAACAGAGGGTTTTGGTTTTAAAGTCTTGAAGACAAAATTTTTCCCTTCCATTTTGAATTCTGAAAGGTAATTATTTTGTGTTGTGCCTTGACTGCTCATGCAGAGGAGGCAGCTGTATCCTATATAGCACTAAGAGGTACACCTACAACTGATAGGTCAGAAATTTTACCTCTTGTACAAATTCCATGTTTGAAAACATGGAAATTTCAAAACAAAGAAAATGTACAAAAACATCCTAAACTAAGTTTCTGTACAAAAAAAAAAAAACCCCACACAAAAAAAAGAAAAAAACTGGGAGTCAGTGAGCTTCATGTTTGAGTGAAGGCTTTCCTCAAAGAAGAGCTGTTCTTTTCCCCAACTGAGCAAACAGGAGTTTTGCCCTTGGCTGCAGTGCATACCTCTACCAAATTAGTTAAGCAGAACAGCAACAGTCGGGGTAGTATATTAGGAGCATGGAGTGGGCACACTGCCTGTAATTGTTTAGTTTTTAAAAAACTCATTATTAAGCAGATGTGTAGAGTATTAAGGAAATTTGTAGAGTATGTCTGACCGTATGACTGTGTGGGTGCTGTGCTGTGGTAAAAAGAGGCTAATGGTTTATGCGGTTTGTTTTGCATACTTTAGGCTCCTCTGTGGGGTTTTTTAATTGATATTTATTTCTCAGCAGAGCTTAGAATAATTTTAAACCTGTGTAACACATCAATTAATGAAATCTATTGTCAGCATCTGTTGTAAACATGTGTTTACAAAACAAACTCTTGAATACTTGATATTTGAAAATAAAAAATAGCATATCATGTGTGGTTTATTTCTGACAAAAAAATGAAAGTGGTAAAAAAGGTATGTGGATAACTACAGTCATTCTGGATCAGATGATGAAGTGTTTGGTCTTTCAGTGTGTAGTCTGACAAAACCAAATCTTTCCACTGAATTCAGTGACCACTGAATCACAACTAAGTATTGATTATGTAGAAATAAACTGTAAAATTTCACCATTTCCTCTAGCACTAAATTTGATTGATATTAGTTGTATGCTAAGATATACAAATTTGTTTGAAATAGATATTGGACAGTTGGAAAAAATACATAGGGTACAAGTCTGTGTGCATCTACCTGCTTAATGAAAGAGGGCCAGGGCATGAACCCAAGGACTGGACTCCTGATGTCCGTACTGCTTAGTTCTTAGCTCACTCCCTGGCTCTGATTTGGACCACATCAACAGACTACCTCCATGTGGTTTGTGGGGAAGGGCTATACCACAGAGAGCTCCCACATGTCAGAAGTGGCTGATCCAGGTTTGGTTCCCCCATTCCTGCAGCCACCCAACACCACAGGCTGTGTGTGTCAGGGACCCCTGTGTCCTCATGCAACACTGCAGGGGCTGCAGCACACACCACAGTACCATGCCATAAGAGCTCTAGTGGTTGCAACACAGGCCTTGTATTACCACAGACATTTAAAAATGAAAACAAATGGAAATTGTATTCTGGGTCCACAGCAACATCAGCTCAAAGCCAAGGGGAGACCCAGCGCTAAGTGCTGCATAATGTGCATGGGGCCAGCCTGGTCTAGCAGTGTGGATGTGACCTTGTTCATACAATTTGCGTTTGAAGCTAGGTTTTCTACTGTCTGGACTCACTTTAGTTTAAAAGTGTAGGTGTATCCATGGACGGAAATTCTGTCCCAAGCCAGCCTGGTCTTTCAAGACCAAAAGAACAGCAGGTTGAATGTATTTTTCTAGCCATGTTTCATTATTGAGCCTTTATACTCAAAGTGTTTTGATGTGTAGTGCATATTTCGTGAATGGATGAGCTGTGGTTTGTTTCTATGAAACCTCCTCACTGCCTGGTGTACTGTTAATACTACGAGCCCCCACACACCAGCAATGACCAAACAAAACTTTGCTGCCATGAGGCAGCTGAATTCACTTTGATTCAGGACATGGCTTGTCTTCCTGAGGTGTCTAAGTGCATTTAGTTTCAGATCATGGACAGAAACTGCAGAGGTGTGCACAGCACCTGCCAGACTCAAGCCCTCAGACAGCAGTCCAGCTTCACCCAATGTGCACAACCAGGGAGGAGCTACTGTTTCATGGACAGCAGAGAAATCTAAGCAGTCCAAGTCCTCTCCAACTTCCAAGTTCAAAGTAAGACTTACTTGTTTTCATTTCCAATACAGATCATGACACAAAAAGCATCTTGAAGATCCCTCTGAATGTCACCAGTGTCCAAGAGTAGAACTGTTAAACCAAGAAATGTGTTGTGGATGAAATTATCATCAGTAACTTTCTAGCACATCAAGAGTATCATTGATAGTCGAAAACCAAATAAATGAGCTACCTTGGCAGGTGTTGGAAGCACATCAGGGTGGTGCAGGGGCCAAGGAGAGTCACCGTTGTGTGGCTTTGCACTGACATCTGCTGCCAGAGCGGGAGTAAAATTACCCCAGGCAGCTCCTGGGGTGGCTCAGGTTGTGATTGCATCCCTTCAGGTGAGACATAAATTTTTGAAATTACTCTCTGGCTTGTACTCCACTTACTGCACATCAGTTCTCACTGAAAAATGGTGTCAGAGCATACAAACTGGATTGTTTTTTGCTGAAACTAAAGGAGGAAGTTTTATTACAGCATCACACCTAGTGGGCACCAGCCATCCTTGGGTGCTCAGGCCTCAAGACTAGTCCTGAGCAGATCCTCCCTGAACAGGGCTGTTGCAGCTCTTGGCTTCTCAGCCCTGACTGTTCTACACAGAGATCCTCTCCCACTGTGCTTGTGTGACTTCCAATGTAGACAGCTGCAGGCATCTAAAGGGGTTTTGGTGGGGAGAGGGGGGGTGGTCTATGCCCAGACCTGCATTCTGAAAAAACCTTCATTCACTGCCAGGTAAACCTAGAGGTGGCTGACCTCCAGAATGAGTCAAATATTTTTTTATAGCCGTTTGTGTGCATTAACACCTCAGCAACAACAGGATCTACCTCCCCATAACAGCAACTAAATCATATCTGAAGTTCTGGAAATGAAGCATTACTCATCTTTGCTTTTCTTGAGGGCTTTCAGCTGGTAGGAGTTCTCAGAAAGTGTCTCACACAGTCCAAGGGTGTGAGGGCAGTACTGGCTACCTTCTTTTAAATCCCAGAAGAAACATTTTGCACAATGTTGGCACCTCTCAAAGATGTGCAAGCCCTAAAGTTATTCCTGTCCAGCTCCAGGCCCTCTTCAGAAAGTAAATAACTATGTGCCACCTTTCAAATTACACACACCTACCACTATTTTGCAGATCAGAAAAAGCTGGAAAGGTCCCATTCTTGGCCCTCCCCTTGCCTGCTGTAAGGAGCCGATGAAGTCAGATTTAGGCATTTGTTTTCTTCCTGAGTCTGCAACTGCCCATTTCCTGTAAG
Source organism: Strix aluco (assembly GCF_031877795.1). NCBI lineage: Eukaryota > Metazoa > Chordata > Aves > Strigiformes > Strigidae > Strix > Strix aluco. The sequence continues at coordinate 36,906,856 of NC_133931.1, forward strand.
AGCTTCCTGATAGTCACACCATGCACTGCTCATGGACTCGACTGCTTCAGCTACAGGACAAGAAGTACTGCACAGAAAGAAATGCAAAATGTATTGGGATAGCAACACACTGCTTAGGACACTTACTTAGGGATATGACAGCTTTTGGCCTCTTTCATTTGGTCTGGTTTTATATTTTAGGCATGTTTCCAGAGGGCAAGGATCGGAGCTCATTGTTCTGTGTACCTCCTAGTGTCTTTTATATTTTTTTCCCTCCATACTCCTATAAAAGGGCTGCAAAAAAGGCTCTCACCTAGTTTAGAAGATAGGGCACTATCTAAGCTTCTGATAGTTCAGAAGACTTGGCACTGTCCTGGAAGAAGGAAGGTTGTCCACCTTCATACTGAGGAAGATGTGATCTCTTCAATTTCTTGAGTGAATACTTTAAGCTCTCATGTAAGGAGGAAGGAGAAGTGGGGTCAATGGGTGGACCACACTGTTGCACCATTCCCTTCTCTAGCTCTACCCAAGCAATAAGAAAGAAGAAAGCATCTTGCCTGGGTTCTTTCAAAGTATACTTTCAAAGAATGAAGGGCACATGGTTGATGCTGGATAATTCCCTGCACAAAGGTATGAGTGGTAGTTGTACGGGACCTTGCTTCAACTTGCCTTTGTCCTTAAAGTCCTCCCAAACTTGCTGGCTCAGCCTGCTCTGCACCCTGTTTTGAAATACATCCTATGTTTGCCAGTGTGCTTTCTAGAGGTAGACATCTCTCAGGGGTCTATCTAGCATTGCAACGACTGCTTTTTGACTACTTAGGTTGATCCCCTTTCCTGGTTCCCACAAACATCACCTGTAACTTCATGTCTGCAGGAGCATCATTGTCCAAGGACTGTGTAGAAGAAAGAAGATTCATGAGGCATAGCTTCAGAGGTTGATTTTAGCTTATGAAGCTAATCTTATTCACAGACCACCAAAGAAACATAGAGTGCAAGTAAGAGAGAGTTTACCTTGAAACCTAAATTCCCTTTTGTGACAACTCTTGTGCAAGGAGACAGTCCTTCTGACTAGAGATCTTAGAGATCTGTGGTCTGCTGTCATTAAGCCCTGCACGTCCAGCCTGCTGCGCTTTGCTGTCACAGGGAGAGCTCTGCAGGGAGGAGGGAAAGCGGCAAAGCAAGGCATGGCACCGTGTAACGTTGCTTTACTTCTGGGAACCGCTGGTTGTGCAGCTCAGTGCATTGACTTCAAGGAAGAAAGGATCGGATGAATTGGCAATTAAAAACAAAAAAAATCACAGCATGTCTTAAACAAAAAATATATATTGTTCACAATCTCCAGGAATAATTTATAACCTACAGAATGTAGTGTGTTATTTAGTTACCCATTGCTTTAAATGTGGATGGATTCTTAAAACTGAAACTATTAACATATTTTTAAAATAAATCTTAATTAGTATGAAAACTGGATCATCTGGACTTCTCTGAAGCAGGTAAAGTAAAACACTTTTTATTTCAAGAAATATTGCTTCTAGACTTTCCCGAAGCCAGAATTGTTCTATAAAAGTATCACAGAATTATTATACAAGATTTAAAAACACAGTCTGTATCCTAGTAACTTAAAACCTATGTACAAATAGCATCATTCATGACCATAAATATGTTTTTCTATCAATCAGCCCATGACACATACATCAGATAGAGCTAGTAATTTTAACATATGTACAGAGTCCATCAAAAAGACTGCTTCTTAAAATTATTAAAATTCCTACTAAAAGAATCTCCTTTTTAAAAAGTTTCAACTTAAAATACAACGCAATGAATGTAAGTTTAACCTGCAGTGCTTGCAATAGCCAAAAAATACTCACTACACTAAATAACATGTAACAGATAGGAAACACACCCGTGAATTGGACACTGTGGAATTACATCTGTTTGAGGTAATTCTCTTCTGTTATTGTGCTAATTATTTAGAAATTTATAAAAAAGCAAGGGAAGATATTAAATTTCGAGTAATACAGATTTTCAAAGTCATTTTTGTATTATACTTTATAAAATTTAATGTTTGGTAAAGTTCAAGAAAAAATTTAGAATACAAGAACAAAAATTATCTAAACTACTGTTTTTTATCTCATGTGCCTTTGGTAGCTAAAATAATGTAAATCTAACATGATTTTATCATTCCCTTTAATGCCTGTTCAAAACAAGAAGAATTTAAGTCTCAAAATTATAATAATGCTTTCAAGATACTGTTCAGGATAATAAAAATCAGATGTGGTGACAAAGGCATATATGTATTGATGTAAACCTTTCTACCAGTATCATAAAAAAAAAAAAAAAAGGCAAAATACCTCATGGATTTTTAATACTGACAATATCAACATATAGGGAAACAATCCAATCCAATTTAAAGAAATCCTCCTACAGTTAACAATCATTAGCCATACCTTTCTGAGAGTAAATTTAATTAAATCAAAGTAACAAAAACATGCAATATTTTTGCTAAAATAATATTCAAAGTGTCTGTTTCCACAATCCATACTGATTACCTCTTTCCTGTCAATCTATTTATTGGTTTCACAATTACATGAGACAATGAGCAAACTAAGGACATGTAAGGTATTAGATTCATAAATGGTATGGCATACAGATTTTAAAAGTGCATTTTACTCAAAAGCATGACATTAGGAATTTCCAGTGGTTAAAATAATTTATGAAAAAGACATTATGCAGACAGTTTAGGTGGACTGAAACATTCATTCATGCTGGGATCATTTGGAAATAGAGACAGTAACTTGAACATCCTCTTCAAAGAAATAATTTTTAGCTTTTGGAGAATGTGCTACTACATTTGAAAGTTAACACTGTTTTCTTTTCTTCAAAAGCTGAAAATTTTGTTTTCCATTGGGGAGAATTACTGTGAAAATATGTGCGTGTGAATAAAACAAATGCACATAGACAAATACTGAGCTGGGCTCAATTTAGCTGCAAAACGTATCTACAATAAACATGGAATGTCAGTTGTCATTATTACCTTTATTAGTTTGCTAATAAGAAAAAGGAGAAATTATTTAATGGTTTACAACTTGATCTAATCCAAGGAGAGTGGAGCAGAGGCACTGCCTTCTATGTTTAGGATTTGTGAAGTTTCCCCTGCAAGCCTCTGTTCCTTTTTTTTTAAGGAAGTTCCTGTTTTCTGGGTACCAATAGATGGATCCCTAATGGATACGTTTACACCTTGATGAACAAGGGGTTCATCAGACCTCACAGGAAGATATATTTGATCTTCAAATATATCTTTCACAGCATCACTGTCCTGATGAGTGTCTTTTTGAGGAATACTGATGGGTTGTAGCATGAAACTATGTCGGGACTCCAACTCTATCAAACCATTTCCACTGAAGTCCATATCAAAACGGTCTGATTCTTTATCCTCCATCCATTTTTCAGCTTGATGATTATTTCTCCAGTGTGCATCATTCAAACTACTTTTCTCAGGAATATCATTGTTTAATTCAAGTTTCCTCTCCTGACTTAAATTCACTGTGCTCAAAGTGAGGGCGGCAAAGTCCGTTGGCACAATAAGCTGCAGCTCTCCTGCAGGCAGGCCGCTCGATTCTTCAGCAGAAGTAATTTCCACCAAGGTAAATGATGTAGATGATTCGTCCCTGTCCCCGTCACTTTGAGCAGTGTTATCCTTGTCTGTTTTATTTTGCTGGTAGTAACTGTTCAGCAGTGCAAACATTCTATCTACATCCTTCAAGTAATTAGTCCAGTCAGCCAGACTAAGTCTATAGTTGTATCTGTATTCATATACACTTTCATTCACACTGTACAAGTCTTCCAGTCCTTGCCAGTTGATGTCTCCAGTGAAACTGGGCAGGTTAGCCTTCCCATCCATCCCATAACTGTCCTCTGTTGAAAGAAAGAATAAAGCCTAATGGTGAACACCAGCTTAAAAGTGCAAGCAAAGCTTCCACGTATGTTTCTACTCCAATTTGCTTGAAAGCACCGCTATTCATAATGTATGTAGCTCAAAATGTAAGATGCTCCACATCTTCTGTCATCATATCAGGGATTCTGGGCTCGGGTAGGTGTGTTCACAGCTTCTGCTGAACACACAGCAAAAAACTCCCCGTCTTCTGCTACATCCTTGGACTGAGTAAAAAAGAGCAAAATCTGATCTAATGGGGCTTTGTGACAAGTCAGAGATAAATCTTTCCTCTGATATTTCAAGGCAGGAAAGGTGCTTCAATACACAAATCATCCATTCACCTTTCCTGAACACTTCACCAAAATATGGAATAAACGAACAATAGTTAAGTATGAAAGATGGGATTAACTCTGAAAGCCGTTAGTGAACTGAACTTCAACAATACCCACAGGAATTTGGTGTCTTGGTAGCTAGAGACATATGGTCTACAAACCAACCAGCCACATTTTATTTAATAAATGATAGCCAAAGATAGTGTTTTATTTACTTTGTAAATGCTCATTTTAATTTACATGGAGCAATTAGGAGAGAGAAAAGCTGTAAAAACTTGGTGTGAATTAATTTATAGGACTGCACCACTTTGTAAAATAGTGTTAAAATATACATAGATATAGAACCTCCTAGAGGTTTTCTTTCTTTGAATGAAAATGTCTAACAACTTTATCAAATAATAAGTTTGAATAAAGGGCATACGTATGAGTCTATAAGTAGCAATGGAGCTGCATTATATATTGATCACAGACAGAAAAACCGAAGACACGAGGCAAACCCATTTCCAAAAGATTTTTAAAAGTCACTCCAGCTACTATAGTGACACAGATTATCAAATGTAGTGTGAAATTTTATTTTGACAAGTAACACTGACCACCACTATTTCATTTAATTCCCTGCACAGACTGTGTTCAGTCCAAAGATTTTAACAAGAAAGTGGACTACAAGTCAAAACTAATTAGGTGATGCAAAAGCCTGTCAGGGAAAGGGGCAAATTTGTCCTTACAAATGATGATGTAGGCAATGTTTAGTAATTAGTTCACTCAGATGACTTCTCCTTCTGAAAATTGTACAGGCAAGTAGACTAGTAGTAATGACCTTGGAAGTACAAGTGGCTATAGTCCAACAGCGTGAACTCAGCACAAATATTTATTTCTATTGAGCCCTTAATCCCTACAGTGGGTTCTTGGCAGCTCCATTAATTAGTTTGCATTTTAACTTGGCCTCTCTCACTGTTCAAGTAAAACAGAAGATAAAACTTGTATCTATCATAGCTTATATTCTTTGCTTCTTTATTAGCTTGGGATTTCACAGTGGAAAGATTTTCTCTACTATTTAGTCCATCATATGGAAAGTCGGAAAAATACCATTATGGTCAGAAAAAAAACTTATGATTTTATTATGATGAAGAACCTTATACTGTACCAAAGGAAGACCACTTTTGTTACTTGGAAAAACCTGAATCTTTGATCTTAATTGATATTTCTTCACTTAATACGAGTGCTGTAAATACAAAGTAAAATTTAAATATCTTATTTTTTTAAAGCAAGTTCTAGAGATATTTTTTTGCAGACAGTTGGCAAACTCCCTATCATAGGAGGCAACACAAGATTTTGGATCCAATGGGACAGCTATGACAGAGCGTCTTCTTTCTTTTCTTGAAGTAGACAAGAGAAATGAAATCATGGCATGGCCACACAAGAGCCATCTTTATAAGACAACTTATGGATAATCTGTTTCCTGAAACAAAAAAAAATTAAACACCACAGAGATTTCAGGAAAAAAAAGGCTTACTATTCCAGCACTTAGAGATATAAAGGGCCCTAGAAAACATCACATGAAGGGATTAATTTCTGAGATTAGTCACCAAACCCTCTAAGATATTAACCACACTGCAAATGCAACAACATTTAAATTTTGCTCTGTTTGTATTTGTACTGATAGTTTCAAAGGTGCCTTTGGGCCCAGAGGACCCTCTGCTGTCTGTCCCAGGCAGTGGGACAGGGGGTTGAGCTGGGCAAGCCTGAATGTCAGGGTGACCAGTGAGGAGGTCTGGGGGCCAGTGATGAGGAGCAAGGTTCCCATCAGCCTCAGCAGCGGGTAAAGGGAGCTGTGCTGCAGAGAAGTGAGATCAGCAAGGAGTTTGCTGTATTCCTACAAAATAGCTCAAAGGCTGAGTCAGACCTATGTGGTCGTCCATGCTGAATCTATTTTTTCCCCTCTAAATGTGGCACTGTTTCTGCAATCTCAGAGGAGTTTCACAGCTGGGAAGGCACTGAGAATTGTTCAATGATCTTCACATCAAGCAGAAAAAACCAAACTTGTTTAAACACATGGGACAGAGGTAACTTGTATTCATGCATGTTAAATAAATAGGAAAGCAAAGTCTTAAGATCCTAGAGCTGGCTGTGTGTTGGTTGACTGAGTGAGTCACCTCACAGCTTAATTCCACAGTTTAGTAGTAGGAATGAAAAGTTTCCCACTGAAAGCAAAGCATACAGTAAGAAGAAGAGAGGAAAGAAAAGGTTTTCCCCTGTAAGAAATCTCATTACATACAGGTGTGAAATGGGAAAGTGAAGATGAGTTGCATTTGAGTAACAGCATGGCAGTGGTTTCCTCAATCAATATTTTGGAATCACCCAACTGTGTCATAGACCCAAAACAGAGAAAAATTGTTGCCAACTGTTCACAGTAAAACATCTTCTGATTTTTAAAAATCAAGCATTAGCTAAGCTTCACTCTCCAATTATCATACCCCAGAGTCCCATGATGCCATCTGTGGCTATGATGTCTCACAACTAATAATGGATCTGAATATATCTCCACTGAGACTAAAGACAAGTAGGTACAATCATCTCCTTGGTGGCTTTGAAAAACCTCAGACAAGCAGGAGAGCAGAGAGGAGTGTGCAATTCCCACATCCTGTTATCAATCATGTCTGCAGAGTTGTTTTGTCCATCAAAGGGCACAGGTGACATGAGTTCTTCCCTGTTGACGCTCTCTTCCCATGTTTTAAGCAAATAGGACTATACTGGCTGTTTCCATACAGGCCTGTTGTCTCAATATTGTACTTGTAACACCTGTAACACTGTACTAACTCAGGACATTTTGAATGGGAAACAGGTCTGAGTGGAGAAACTACTGATCTGAAGGAAGCCTAAGGGGTAGTGCAGGTGACTTAGCAGCACAGAGCTTTCCCGCTCTCATTCTGCTGGTTTCTCTGCAGGCATCAAGAAAAGGATCCTCTAAGAGATTGTGTTAATGATTCCTGACAAATGGCTGTTGTTCATTAATTTTTTTTTTTTTTTATTTAGAAAAGAAAACTAATTTCCACTAAGATGGGGCTTGAACCAAAATGTTGAACCCAGGCATCTGTGTATATTGAGTAACTGTGTGTTTAGAATGTCATGCCACAGAGCAATACCACTTGTGTTATACTATACCAGCTATTTATCCCGGTAGCATAATGTTTATTGACTTTGTATCAGAAGTTAAAAGGTTTTCATTACTAAACAATGTAGCAAGATATAATTTAAAGATTAATCCTGTGTGCTCTACTATTTCCTGCAACCCTACAATTCAAAAATGCCATTTCTGTCAGATCTGTAGTTAAAATGAGGAATGCTTACAAGGACGTTTTCTAATGAAAGACTTAAAAGCATAATTACAGGGATTACTTTCTATCATTGTAGTAACCAATTCCCATGAGGCTATAATGAGCAATGCAAACAACTGGGATATAACCAAACGAAAGCTTATCATTTTCCTAGATCTCAAAACTACTCAAGTGGGAAAACACAAAATTGGCTGCAAGAAAAAAATCAGCTGCTTAAATTAGAGATCTATAAAACATTGAAATACATTATCTTAATTGTTCCCTGGCTGTTGGGAACTAATTACAAGGTTCTTTTCAGAAGACACTGTGAAAAAAAGTTTTATATAGACTTGTATACTCCTTGGACCCAGTTTACATCTCAGGTAAACAATGTATATTAGGAGCTAATCCACCAAAGTGCACAGAGAAGAAAATGTGTAAAACTGATATACCACGAGAAGATATCAAGACTAAATATGACATTTGACAGACTTTAATCTGTTTTGTACCCTGAGTACGAGTATCACTCAATGAACAGCAAGTGCAGTACTGTTAAGACCTGAGGTTTTTCAGTCTCTTCAGGCTTTTTCTTTATGTTTGACTGGTTTCTCCAGCCGGAGGAACTGGGCTCTGCATGATAATCATGTAGGTACAATAAGTATACTTGCAAACATCAGTTTTTCGTGTATTCCTCAGGTGCAAGCAGGTATAAAAAACCTGACGTAGTGCCCTTCCTCCATTCAAATATTACAATATTTTGAAGAAATTTTGTTTCATGCGTGTGTGATTTGATCATGCGTGTGTGATTGCCCCCCTGCCCAAAGGAGCTTCATTTTTCTGCCATATTTATATTGACCCGTCTCCTGCTGGCTTCAGAGCACATGCAGCTCACACTGAGCACTACTTTTGCTTAAAGCAGCATCTGCCAACACTTCCCAAAGCCAGTGAGAAGGTTTTACTTTACTTCCATAGATTTGGTTAGGCTTTTTGGATACACATATCTTTAAGCACATTTTGTTTATGTTTAAAAAGCAGCTGTACAGAATTCTTAAATAGAAAGAGAAAAAAACCCCAACCCATTCAAAATCAACCCAACAACAGGAAAACAACCCAAAAGAAATTATTCTTTTTGTGTCATTTTCCCTATGTAAACACCTAAGAAATACAGGCATGGAATATGAACTCTGTGAAATCTTGCTATGACAACAAGCTACGTTAAATGCAGAATGGTAGATCTAAAAAACAATGGCCAAGTTCAGTGTAAAGTAGTTAGAAAATGCATGCATCAAAAGCTATGCTGTGTGCAACATGGCAGGATACAGACATTAGTTGAAATGGACTGGAGTCATGCAATTATTTGGAAAGAAGCTGCTGAGGAGAATAAAAAAGTGTGGATACCTGTGTGGATCATAGCTTCCTCCATCTTTATTTCCTGATATAGGAAAATACAAGAGTAACTTTTGTTAGTGTTTAGAACTTGTAAAACCATTCACAATGTAGTTTTCCATGCACAGCATCTAATTCCTAAAAAGAAATGTACTGTGTTAAATAAAGACAGAGTTGCAGTCCGACAAAGATTTCCTGGAAGTTTTATATAAAAGAACTGAAAAACCACAGTTTTTCAAAAATGATAAAACCCCCAAACAATTAAATATTGTAAAAAAGAGAAATGCTTGTAGCTGAAGAAAGAGATACAAAGATGCATCACCAGAAATTATGTAGAAAGGAATATTCCTGTAAAAAAATCACAATACTCGATCAACCAAATTTAAGTGTAATGAATTCCAGAGTTACAAAGTATAAATACCAGCTAATTTTCTACTCAGATACTGTTGTAAAGAAATACTGCTCTCCTCAAAAATGGAGGGGACTACTGCTGATTAGAAGTTTGCAATGTTAAGTCTCAGTTATGGTGTGGAGTCTGAGGTTGTTCATATAGACAGACAGCAGTCGAGATAAACACAGGATTTGACACCTCATCTGCTACTGGGAGGCAAAAAATAGCCAAGTAAAACCTACAACAGAGAAAAGAGTTATGACTATGAACAATCTGTATATGCTTGTTATTGCTTAGTGCAAATAACATGATAATCTTTCTCCAGAGTTTCTGTCAAATGTTGTTTGCCATCAATATCTGTCTAGAATAACCTGTGCAAACTTGCAAAGAAGGTTTCTGGTCATGCAGTTATGCAGAATGGTGTATGTGGATCATTCCAAACTATTCAGAGCAACACTTAAGAGAGTGACACTTCATGGATACAATTAGTGCTTAATTAGTTGAAAAAAAAAAGAATAAAATGGAAATAAACACTCCTATTTTTTTGTACCTGTTTCAAGTCCCTTCGGCCTCGGATTGCACTGCTTATAACCTTGACAGCTTCGCAGTTCCATTAGCTGTATGTGTAATTGATTCAAAATGCCTCTTTCCACTGTGTGCACTGTGTTCGTCAGCTGAGAAAAAGAGGAATAGAGGGGAAAAAATACTTGTTAACAGAAATAAATAAACCCTGGAGGAGTCTGGTGAACAACATTTTGTAACAGGAAAAGGGGGTTACCTGATAGGGATCAGTGTTCATATCAAAATATTCCAAGAATCCAGTTGCAAACTCACAAAAGAGGAAATTGTGGGTGTCATTAACTGTTCGCAAACACCAGTAAGTATTGTTATTTGAGCTTGTGCAAGCACAGAAAGAGCCCACTGTAATTAAAGAAACAAGTTATTAGTTTTCGGTGGGAAACAATCTGTTTCTTCTACTGGTGAAACTTCTATAGATCTTCATGTACTTAAATTCTAGATCAATCTTAAAAAAAAAATCTATTTGAATAATGTTATTCTCATCTAAAACAGAATAAGTTGCTAACATAATTTTCACAAACATACAGTTAAAGAAAGCAAAAGATAGTGAATACTATAATTAATAAGGCATATTCTGTTCTGAGTTATATGTGGTTTATTGGGATTGAGCAGAATACAGACTTTACAAAAGAACAGCATAAATCCTGACCCTTGAGATCTGTATGCAAGAAGATTCATTGGAACTGCTTATAACGTAGAAGGATACTATTTCCCCCAACAGCAAGTAACCTTAGCCTGGTAGAGCCTCTGAGACACAAGTACAAGAGAAAATTACAGAAGTGTAAACACTACAGAGGAAGGCCAGATTGCTAGTTGGTACGATAAGTGAGATGGAAATGACACAGCAGTCAAGAAAGCGTGAGGCAGGGTACGGGAATGAGGCAAGTGAGAGAGATTAGACAATGAAGAGATGGGTTTGCACTCAGGGAGCTTGGCTAGCACCCTGAATGCAGGAAAGATGGAAAAAGCAAGGTGGGAAGGAAGACCAATAGATAATCCTATGCCTCATTATAAGTAGTTCTCCCTTACTGGCTTGAGTTTTCCTAAGATAACCACTTTATTATTTTGAACTGCAATCCCTCATTTTGTTTATTTAATACACAAATACGAGGGAAATTGAAGCATTCAGTCAGGCCTTTGTAGGACAGTCTCAAGCAGTGTAACTGGATTACACCTTGTTTTCACTTTTCAACCTGGGGAAACCTAGAGCATGAAGACACCTGGATGCAGGTGTCACAGGGTGGGAGCAGCCATCAAGGAGACCTGGGCATATCTTGTCTATAATCTTGTCCTGTCAGCAGAAAAGGTTGTAAGAAAGATAACTCTTTTCAAGCTGCCAACTAAGTTTTTTCTGTAGAAGAACATCTCTTTGATTCCAACAATAAAATATTAATATTGCCTTAGATTTTTATTTAGATTTGTTATTAGTACTGTGACTAGTTGTAACAGTATCAATGTTTTGAACAAACTTAATATAAATAATAATAGTATTATAATACATTATGTCTTCTTTAAGTTATGGACTGCATCAAAAGGACATTTTTTTACCCCGTGACTGTTGCTGGAGCATTGCCAGAATGCACAGAAATAAGAGAATGCTTTTCATAACCATTCGGTACTCCACAGTTAAAAAGTAATAAGCCAATCTAATAATTGTCTTTGAAACAAAAATCATGCCTATGACTACTTTAGGAACATCTTAAAATGTAAAAACTGTATTAGCAGAAGTCCTAGTACAATCAGAGAAGATTATCACTAGGAGACAACATCTTTCTCCAAATGAAAAATTCCTCTTAGCAAATTTTCTGCTTGGAGCCAAATACGTTGTAACTTAATAATCATTTGATCTTGAAGTTTTTGAAAGTAAAGTTTTAAATCACTTTTCTTCCTCCACCACCAAAGATGAGAAAGTGCTGTTTTGTTAATGCTGAATACCAAGAAATGTTGAAGCATGTCTCAATAGGATAGTTATCTATATACCCTGAAGTGTGAAGGATCTTAAAATATTCTCTAGCTATAATATTTTGTTCTTATACACCAAGCGAGCATTCCACAGTTGTGATTTTAAAATTCTTTTAGAATATAAAACATGAGAATAATGGGAATAAATCACAAGGGAAACTATCTTTATTTTCTTCACAATATGGTAAGTTGTTTATGATACACTTTGAAATCAAAATGATAAAATTAAAGTAGACCTTTTACGTGCTGAATTTTGTGACAACATTAAAAGTCAAGTCCCAAAAAGGATTTGTGACAATTGGAAGAATAAGGTTATTACTAATAACCAGAAACCCAATTAAAATTCCTATGAAATATTTTGTCATTTTGATCTCCAAGAAATTAACACAAATCTCAGTGGCTCGTTACAAAAGTCTATGTTTTAGACTTTATTTCTGTAGTGTTTAACATTGAGCCTCTTGTGCTAATTTCATATAAATAAGAAGTGCAAAAATTGCAAGCATACTTAAGTGACATTCTTCTTTCATACTTCAGAATAATGGCAGCAGCAGCATTACTAAGTGCCAGTTCTTCAAAATAATGCTCTGATTTCATGAAGTGCAAACTCTGTGACACACCAGAATAACCTAGATCACATCTGCATGTGGACATCAGACTTACAGTTCCAGAACGGTGCTGTTTGCCAGTGGTTGTTGTCATGGGTAAAACATGTCAGACCAGGAAGGCTACACTCGTCTCCTTTCTTCTGGCGCTTTTTCCCCTTCCTTTCTTTCTTCCTTCTCCGGTTCTCTTTGAACAGCTGAAGTTTGCCATCCACTTCCTGTGCTGCTTCTCTGTTCAGAGAGAAAGTTGGGCATGACTGACAGAGAACAGTCTCTAATTGGTTAACAACAGCACTATCAAGTTTTACATCTTTCTGGCTTTTTTAAAGAGGAGAGGATGAGAATATGCCCTTCTTCTAGCTCAGCTTCCACCCCAGCTGTTATTACAAGGTGTTCTTTTCAGTAAGCCTGCGAAATGATGCACTGTTGTATTTAGGTTTAACTGGATCGTTTTAACAATTGTGAGGTCAATCAGCTTCTGAAATTATTAATTTAATCCATTTTCTATCAATAGGTTTTAAAAATATTATCCATAAACTTTCACAAGTCTGTCCAAAACTACTGGAGGTTTCTTGTGAGAGCTTGCTAAGTGTGACTTTTTCTTTCCTTTGCCTCGTCCCTTCCCCTCTCCACTAAAAAAACCCCAAACAATTATATTTCTCCAGTCACCAAAAAGCCAGCTGAGAGAGTAAGAGGATAATAACAATCTTACTTGAAGGGATGAAGATGGCTCTTGAGTTTCTCTTGGGCCTTTACCCCTTTCTCTTTGTTGTAATAGCTACAGAAATATTATTAGGAATTATCAAGTCATGAAACCATTTTCAACACAAAACCAAATCAGAAACATGCCATCTTTGACATTTTCTTAAGGAATTACACAGAATGACTTATAATTTTCACTTCATTTAAAGAAACTATATATGTGTGTGAGTGATCCTATGCTAGATTATAGCAAAACCACAGCTGGGTTCAAATATGTCAGTAGAATACAAACATATTTAATTGCAAAATTTTAACATTCATCTTCTTTTGATTCACAGTATCTTCTACTCTTAAAATGGATCTAACTAAAATGAGTACCTACAGTGGTTATAACTATCAATAAAGCTTATATTCTTTCTTTTCCATCTCAAAAAGCTTGGAAAATATGTAAGCCTTAGCAAGCATTGCAGCTTTCAGTGTTGAATGCCATCTCTCTTACCTCTGTTTACTACAATCACATTCATCCGGTTTTCTTCTTTTTAGGTGTCCTCTAACTTCCCTCAAATTCTTAATTTTGTCTTGGAGAGCTTCAATCTGCAGAGAGTATTTCCAAGTCCTAATTATTCTTTGAAAAGGTAGCAGGTCAATGACTTCACTCAGATTTTAAGATACTTCTTACCTCCTTATCAATGTAAGCCTTGTGGTCCTTCCAGGCTCTGGCAGATTGGTACAGCTCCCTCTCACAGTGAATAGTGTCATTTGGAAGAATAAAGCATCTGTAGACATGAGTTTAACAAATAGGAAAAAGGTCAGTGGTTTCCCAATTGCCTACCCATTTCTCTGCTTTCTTCTAACATTCCAAATCAATTCTTTGTTATACTCTATTAAGAAATAAATAAAGTCTACAGGATCTTCTCATGTTGACTTAATAATATCAATAGTTGCTTCAATCTGTTTTCTCTGCAAAATGATCATAAAAAAATCCTCGTCCATGACAGGTGCTCTGGGCCTGCTAATCAAAAATACAATGGCAATGTCATCTTGAAAAATCTTAATCCAATCAGAAATGAAATTGAAACTGAAATAAAACTCTGTTCAGAATTTAAAGCCTCTGGTTAACCAAATGTGCCATTTCTTATTTAACCACCAGCTGCTGAGAAACATATTCCTCTTGCCAGATAAATATGTGCCATCTTCCAAGTATGCAAAACAGTCAGGAACGGAACATAGTGGACTAAAGACCAATATAATCAATAAAGATCAATAAGAATGAAAGTTAGAACAAAGAGTTCAAATAAGTGGTTAAAAAAAGCCAACAGGACACTCTGTTGCGGGGCAATGGCAAAAAAAAAATCATACTAGTGTTTGAAAAAACAGCTCTACCAAGAAAAAAAATAGCACATGGGAGGCCAAGGAAGTGGACTGGGATAGAAAATCCAGCAGACTACAGGCTGGGCTTTCAAAGTCTCCATGTTGACAAAAAGAAATTCCTTAATTATGGAAATATTCCAATTTTATAGACACAACCTCTCTAGGGTCCTGCTTCACCAGAACCTTTCTTTTAATTTTTGAGAAGAATAGCAGAAAGGAAGATTTAGATGTTTATCTCTTCCCATGTTATCCCATTAGGTTTTTTTCTTCACTCAAAGAATTCTGAAAGCAATACTGTACTCAGTAAAAATCAAAACACTTTATGGAGAAATAATAACTTTTCCAGAAAGCTATTTAAGGCTATATTAATGCCATGGTTGAAAATTATCAATGTAAAAAATGGATAATTTCTACTTATTCAAAATTAACTTTTATGTTTTCCTTGATGTTTAAAAAAAAAAAGAAAATAAAAGAGAGAAATGCTATTTACATTTTAAACACAATAAAAAGGACAAAATAGAAGACTTTTGTTGCCTGCATCTGCCTGGCTCTTCAGATCAATCATATTAGCTTTTTTAAACTGAAAAATATTTTGAGATTTTAGCCTTTTCATTCAGACTTAGTGTAGGGCTAAAAATTGATATGTAAGCATCTTCCAGGATGGAAAAATGATTGCAGGTCTCTTCAGGGATAAACAGGTCTAATGTATCTTAGCTGACGTTAGTGGCTGCTAACAACTAAGCATTAAGAAAGATGATGTAACTGATCTAAACTGTCCTCATTTAGAGTTGGATTTCAGTCGTCTCAAATTTAGGCCTCTATGCTAAACCGGTACCCTAGACTTCATAAAGAACAGCAGGAGTGTCAGCTTCACATGGTGATTAATCCATCATAAGATGCATGTTTCTATATGGGGGATGAATCTCTCTCTGGAGATGCCTACTCCCCCTCAGAAAAAAAATATGAACTAGATGCCTCCCTGTAAATACACATAGTAAAGTTAAATTATTCTATCTACTAACAAATACAACTCGGGTTTATCTAAAATCTACAATACTTTTGAGTTCTTAAATATTATAACTATAAAATCATAAAAAATGGAGATAATACAATTAGAAAATGAAGAAGATTTCATTTTAAGAAAAAAACCACAGAAAAAGCAATTGTACTTGTGCGTCACTCTGACAGAGTTGGGTTGACCTATAGCGTCAGTGCCATCAGCGATCATCGTGTCACCAGGAGCACCATTGATTTCCTCTGCTTCTTCCTCATTTTCAGTATTGTGACGCTTGGTGATACTTTTGGTCTTTAAGACCTGTAGTTCTTCCTCTTCCAGATTTATGTCATATATTTCACCTTCAAATTCCACAGACAAGGACCGGGTTTGGCGAGTGTGAACAAATCGGGGTTTGTATTCTGAAGCAGAAGAAAGAAACATTCCCAGTTGCATATACGTACCTACATGACTCATGCCATGAACAAAAACCATATTGTAAAGAGCAAGAATGCTGTTCAGTAAAACTAGCTTATTTTTTCCTGTGGCTTTAGAGAAACTTACTTCATGATTTTTTGATACATCGGGGCCCACACTTTCATGAGTAACGTGAAATTTCAATTGCTTTAAGGTTTGCATTTCATGCTAGTCTGACCTTATGCCACAGTTAGTATCTATATCTCCAAATAAAATCAGTGTCTCAGAAATCAGATATCTTGAAAGAGACACTCAAAAAATCAGAGACCACAGGATTAGAAACTACTTTACAAAATAAAACCACTCAATACTGTGAAACAAAGTCACCACCTGTAAATTGTCTTGTGACATAAGTTTGACTTATGCTTTAGAATAAAAATGACTTTTTAAAAGGATAACACCTTTTCTTTTTTAAAGGTGGCATTAAAAGGGCAAGAATCCATCATATATCAATGTATATGTATCTATATATACTTCAACACACACATAATCTGTATTTATGTGCACCAAAAACTTGCTGCATTGTAGAGATACAGTGAGATTTATTGTGTCACTTTTAACCATTGAAAACTCTGAACTTAGTAAGGTTACATCTCTTTTAGGTACTGTATATATGAGTCAGATTAACTAAGACAATTAACTCTTTGATGGTTTTTAATGTTCTGTACAAGAATACCCCTATTTGGGCTCAGGAAGACCTTACACTTTTTACTTCTTTTGTTAAATGCACTTGTCCCAAATGAAGCTGTTAAAACCCACAGTCAATACCACACCAAAGCATGTTCTGTCTAGCAAAACCATACACACACAGAGTCCTAGAAATACATAATTCAACTTGAAAAAATCACTTGTAGGGCATTTCCATTTGTTACATCTATGCTGAGCACACCTTTGTCACCTAACAGTTAAATAATAATTCACGCAGCGGAAGAAAATGGGAGCTGTAAGAAAGTACTGCCTTTGGCCGGTAGCATCAGTTCCACTGCAGGTTTTATGTTAATGTATTTGAGGGACTCACATTGAACCTTCTTCAAGAATCTTTTAGAAGTGCAGACAGTGAGCCTCATTCAACTCTTCATTCAAACCACCCTGTCCTAAACTGTTTCAGCAGTTGCCTGCCAGGTGAAAAAGGGCTTCCCAGTCAAGTCAATGAAGACATTCATCTTCCTGAAGAGAAAACCCCTAGTTTCAAAGCATCTTTCTGATTTATAACCATATTACTCTCTAATAAAATAATGCAGAAAGATTCATAGGGTCAGATGGGACGGTTTCTGGCATTTTAACAGCCTCTGATAATACTACTTATTAATCAAGTGACTGAAAGAGTGGAATATATAAGCATCTTATCCAAGCATCATCTAAAAACTGATGCCTGAACTAGTCATGTCCTTAACAATGTCTCATCATCATGAGTCTTTCCCTGCTCTACTCAGAGGAGTGCTAAGGCAGATTTGGAGGAGGAGGAAGAGGGAAAAGGTGTAAGAATGTTGTAAAGGAGAAAAGCATAAGAAACAGACTTTTTCTGATGTGTCCTTCAGATGTCTTCCAGCTTTTCCCCACTTTCTCTCCTCAAGCCACTTCCCCCAGTCGCAATCCCCTTTCAGCCCTTGCTGGTGCCCCAGCAACACCATCTCTGTTCAAGGTACATGGCAGGTATTTCCCCTTGAACATATCACTTGGGGGAACATTCCCCAGTCTGAGAATCACCCTGGCACTCTGTGACATTTTCAGCTGTGACTTTTCAGCAGAGGCCTGCCTGTACACACTGTGAAGTTCTTTAGATCACACTAAACAAATGGAAGAAATTTAAGGAGCATTTAGTCTGAACAATGAGACAACTCAAGAGAGACAATATTGTGGTTGAATATACAAAGAATACCGGGGATTTTTGTTCACATCCAGAGTGGGGGAGGCTTTAGATCAGGAAATATTTTGAATTATATTGACATTATTTTCTTATTTTGTAGACATCTGTGCAGCATCTTCTAACTTTTGAGTTTCTCATGTGACTTCACCATCTTCCTGTTTTAAAGACCATCTTTATTTCATTCCCCTAGTATTCTAGATGGAGAGTGGGAGGATAAAGCCTACTCTTGAGCAAAGCCTGAAATCTGGGTCTGCTTGTATTACTATAGCTACAGAACCTCACTTCCATCACCGGGCAGATAGAAGAAAATAACTTGTTCCATTTAAAATAACGGCTTCTTTAAACAGGCTTCTTTTGTAGAGGTCATTAGCAGAAACAAATCCAAGTACTGCTGGTTCTAAACCTCTCTTGTACATTCCCTTCAGCCCACGCTCCACTAGAGGACACTGCAATCTCACTCGTGTCCCTGCGGGGATGCCGGTACTGACTCGCCGGGAAGTCCCAGCCGAGCAGCATTTCAGTCACAGCGCTGCAGTGCCTCATGTAAAAGATGGCTTTGCGATATCACCAAACGGCATGTGAATTCAGTGTTAACGATGCAAGAAAACACTTGCGTTGGCCATTTTAGCAAACAGCGGCACGGATTGATCCGCAGATGCCACCGGGCTGTCACGTCCGAGCAGCGCGATAGGTGGCACCAGAGCATCGTCATCACCGCCACCGTCACCGTCACCACCACCAGCCTAAAGATTGTTCCTCACTGTGATCCAAAGGATAAATATTGCTGTTATTATTATTGCTATTACAGAGGCAATTATGTAGAACCCGACTGCCAATTACAGTTGTATTCATCAGACACGGTGGTGAAAGCAAGAGAACACTGGTAAGCCAACCCTCTGCTGGCCGTTTCCCCCCTCCTCTTTGCTGCAGAGTTCAAGAGATCAGCTAACACTTACTTTGTGCATTAGGGTTTCTCAAGGACTGTCTTTGATTTTTTCTTTGGGTCCTGCTGTTTCGGTAATCAGTGTCTCCACAGTTGCAGTCTTTACCGCTGTATCCCCGGGAGTGTATGCTGCGGGTCCTTTTTCTGATGGCAAGTATGTCACTAGATACTTTACACTTGTGAATTCGAAGTTTGCCAGAAGCATCCTCTGTGCACTGCCACTTCTGTGAGAGAGAGAAATGAAGATGAATTCCCAGCAGCCTTCCAAAGCCCTGCTACTTTCAGGTGGATTGTCAAATAATCACGCAAATTTCTCTAAAAATTAAGCAGTCTCTTAAGTAACAAACTGAGAAGGGAAACATTTTAGGGACTAAATTCACTCACATTCTTCTCAACATCTCTCTCATGCTAGGCAAATATAAGCTTGAATGAAATCACTGCAAATCTGCATAAAAAAACCCAACCCAGCCAAAAAAGATATATAAATCAAGAGTATCTAGACTAAACACATCCCTGAAAGGAGCAAGTAAAAAGTCTTAATTTACTGAGCCACAGAGTACAGCTGTCAGGGCTGTTTTCACCAACTCTTTTTTTTTCTTTGAAAAAACAAACTTTTTTTCTTTGTTCTGTGACTTGGAATTTCTAACATGATTCCACGGAAAATAAAAAAATCCCCACAAATGAAGAACTAGTTCAGTTGTAGGGTTCCTTGGAAAGAGAAGGACAAGTTGTGGATATGATTTATAGAAAAATACATAAATCACTAACAACATGTAATTTATTTCCTTACTAGTGGCCAGAGGTAAGACCTGCACCCTAAGACATGGCCCTGCAAACCATGCCACTCAGACCTGCAAACATTGTTGTCTCTACATTTTACATGACAAGGGAGAAGCCTGAAAGCTCAATACATCCAGCCAGCCTCCCTACACCCAGCAGGTGCAAGGGAGGGGAAGAACCTTAGGACAGTAAACAAATAAATTCACTTGGATAAACTCCTTTGGATACCTAAGTCCTGAGATTTGTATCAGACTTGGCAGAAAAAGGTGCAGTCTGGAAGGAGTACCTGTAAAAGGCATTGTACACATGCTGAATATCAGAACAAGTGCGGGAGAATGAGAGGAAACAGAGTTTTTTCCAGCTTGTCTGCACAATATCTGTCTGACTTGATTATCAACATCACTGAACCAGATGGAAGATTCCAGGTGGATTTTTCCAGTGGATCCCACTATCTTCACTTTTCAAATTAAAAAGAAAGTGGGACTTTTTCCTTTCCACACCAAATTGTCTTAAAAATGCTAAATGTTTTTTTTTAAAAATATGGGTAGGTGCTGACAGATCAGA
The DNA here is from genome assembly GCF_031877795.1 of Strix aluco. NCBI lineage: Eukaryota > Metazoa > Chordata > Aves > Strigiformes > Strigidae > Strix > Strix aluco. Next base: position 36,927,033 of record NC_133931.1, read on the forward strand.
ACTCCTTTGCCCATGCCCAAAGCTTGATTTATATGGCACTTGTAACACCCTACACAAGCTAAGAAGCCTGTGAAGATTTTAAGTCAGTTGTAGTCTGATTAACAATAGGGACAACTAGAAATAGCTATGTTTATTTATAATTTTAATACAACTATAAATGACTGTTATGCGGTGAGTTTTGTTTACTTGTGCATCTAAAACCACAATGACCAGAGTTTGCATACAAAGTAATTAAGTTTGGCTGGATAGTGTAGAGAACAAAACTCAATAATGTTATTGATAAACGGGACCTTTTAGTTGCAGTTTCAGCTAAGTTTCCCTATAATGTGTCCTTTTTTGGTTCCTATGACTGAATAGTGTATCTTTCTCTTGGCTCATTAATAATAGCAAGACACCTAGATGCTGGTCCTAATGGACTCCCCAATTTTTGAAATGGACGCTAATATCAGAGCAAGTGTCTTCCATTAACTAATGGCTGCTCTGGATTGTTTTGGGGGTGCTGTCAAGCTGACTGAAGAGTGAAGAAAGAAAACTAAGCCTCAGGTAGATTTGCTGACCTGATAACCTGAGAAATCAGCTGATGTGGCTCTGAACCACAGGGCCGTGAGAGCATTCTTTGGCCTAACACTTGGGCTGAGCTAAAAGATGGATCCCATTCTCAGCGACCTTGCCTGCGGATTGGTGTGACTCTGATCCCAGAACTGTAAACCATGTGTTTAAACCACTGTAAGCCATAGACTTGCACAGGTCTTATGGTTGCCTGAGAAATTACACTTGTGCCCAGACTTTCAGTGTAAACATACACCTACAAGTGACAAGGTGACTTTCTACAAGTAAAGGGGTCCAAGAGCTATAACGCTTTGCAAGATTTTATTCTGCAATAGCATGTGGACTGTTCCTACTGCAGCAAGAGAAGATTGTTACAGGATAAGAACTAGCTGCACCACTATATTTCCTGTGTTTATTTGGTACATGTTACATTTATAAACATATGACACTAATTTTTAATGAGTCTCAAAAGGACCATTTTAAAGTAAAATAAGTATTCTCTTTGTCTAACATTAATTATAGCAAGAGGTTCCAGGAGTGTCTTCAATAGTCATTTAGATAATTTTTAATAGTATTATGACTAACATTGAAACAAGACTCTCTGTGTCTAGTACAAGCCAATAATAGTTCTCTATTTAAAACAGGGATTAAATGTGATTCAGTTCCTCTTTTTTTTTTTGACTTTTACTTTAAAAAGTGTTATTATAAAGATGCTTCAGAGTTCTAAGATGGAATTTTTAGACTAACTTTCCTGAATCCCTGCCCATGCCAGTGTAATTGGGCACTGAGCAGGCATTATGCAGTAAGTCCTAATGGTCCTTCTGCTCGTCTTTAGATCTATAAAATGCATTAATGCACATAAAAGAAGATTCTGACTGATGCACTGCCCCTTTCCCTCCCCCGTTTCCTACCTTTCTTCCTGCTATGAATAGCTAACGATTCTTTGAAATCCAGGACTATTAGATTTGTGTTTTGGGTCCCCATTTCTCCATCAATTAAAAAACTTTGGCACATACACAAACTAAATATGTCTTCATTGAATTTTAATTTGTTTTCTTATTTTCCCCATGTTTATCTTCCTTCTCATGGTGCTGTTTCACAAGACACCTAAGCTGATCTAACAATTCACTGTTGCCATAGGAATACGGGATAGTTCTAGCTTCTGGCTGCATGCTGATTTAGGAACCCCTGCACTGATTTATCCTCTCCTCAGTAGGAGAAAAGAGGACTAACTCAGAATTAAAAAAACAAAACTAATAGTAGAGAAAAAGCAGGACCCTACCATTTGGCTGCAACAAGCTGTTATATCATTTCAGTCATGTTGTGAAACTCAACCTGTGTCAGCCTTTTTCCCTGTCATTGACTCATCCTTTCCTTCTTTCATCTCATTTCATCACCTACCCTCCAGCAGCTATTTCTCTCTCACCTCAGCTCCTCACCTCCAGTTTTCCTTCTGCCTCAATTTAACTTCAGAGGGGAAGCAAACGTGGAAGGAGATCCTTAATACCCCCACACCAACAAAGTTCTGAAAACCCCCACCTAAAAGCTGGTGGAACTATCCTGCTGTGAGGGGTTTTGCTGGTTTACAGCCACTCCTAACTAAGCAGGGTCTGTTCTGCACACGTGCTTGGGGCCCTGGCTGGCTCTGCCTGTGCTGGCTGATGGCTCTTCCCAGAGTCCTCCCTGACCCTGGCAGCAAATTGCAGAGGCAGCTTGGGAGAGGTAAAGGCAAAAAAGGAAAGAGCATCCTATGAGAGGCTGCTAAAGACTTTGGGAGTGCCTAGTTTGGGGAAAAAGAGGCTGAGGGGTGACCTTGTTACTCTCTACAGCTTCCTGATGAGGGGAAGTGGAGACAGAGGTGCTGATCTCCCTGGGAGCCAGTGATAGGACACATGGGAATGGTTCAAAACTGCACCAGGAGAGGTTCAGACTTGATGTTAGGAAGTATTTCTTTATCAAGAGAGTGGTCAAACACTGGAACAGTCTCCTAAGGAGGTGGTCAATGTCCCAAGCCTGCCAGTGTTTAAGAGTCATTTAGACAATGCCCTTAATAACATGCTTTAACTTCTGGTCAACCCTGAAGTGGTCAGGCAATTAGACTGAATGATCATTGTAGGTCCCTTTCAACTGAACTATTATTCTGTTCTATTCTATTCTATTCTATTCTATTCTATTCTATTCTATTCTATTCTATTCTATTCTATTCTATTCTATTCTATTCTATTCTATTCTATTCATCATTCAGAAGCTCGAGCTGCTTTAATCTCTGCCAAACCTGAAGTTTAAACACATAAGTACATGTGCCTGCTCCTCGGTAGGGAGGCAAGCACCAGAGTGCAGCAGGACTGCTGCCAGAGCTTTTCCTTGGATGATGTCATTGGCATGATGCATTTTCTTCTGGGGGTAGAAGTTTGCCCTTACAAAGTCATTTCAAAGGCAAAGGGGAGCAAATGGGCTGGTTAAAAGGGTATTGTTTGTACTTGGTGGCTTTGCTTTGTGTTGCTACTGGCACTGCTCCAGTTGCATTTAGAGCTACATGAGCAAGACAATGGCAAATGACTTCATAACTACTTTGGGTCTCAATTTCCTGGTATTAATCAGTTTGTGCCACAAGCCTTAAAATGTAGTAAGTCTATTTCATTACTGAATATAATTAAGGTATAAAAATATACATTCAGCATGAATCATTGTGATGTGCTGCACGGTGAATATCTACTTAAGCAGGATTTCAAATCAACTTTGTTTAGTTAATAGACTGTGACAGCTTTGAGAGAGTTGCTGCCCCCTTACATAGAGGGGAAATTAATTAGACAATTCATGAAAGGTGTCTTAACAATAGGCAAGCTAAGGGTTTCTATGAAACATAATTACCCTGTGTTTGCAGTAGACACTTCAGTGTTAAATATCTTGTCAGATTTTATCACAAAACTATGAAACTCTGAAAAACATGCAACTGGAACTATAACAGAGCGACAATATTTTTACAGGTGCTTTTTAATTTTCGTAATATGACTGACTATTCCTCAGCGTAGGGAATGTTAAGATAAGGCATGAAAAGGAAGACTTCATGAATTTAAACATGTCCTCAAGATCTCATTTCCCTTTTTCCCTGTTTCGAAAGGTATGATCTAAATTTGAAAACAGTTTAGATGAAGATACCACCATGGGCTGTGTATGTGTGTACCATTTTTCTCTATTAGCAGTAACCAGGTCTGAGTGAGTGTCAGGGCAGCTGATGTGATAATACTAGTAAGGGAGTCTGGTTTAGGGCTGTGCTACTGCAGTAAGAACTGAGTCCTAGTTTTACTTTCTCTGTGCCATTCAAACAGGCCATGTCACAGAGCACACTGAAAAGTGCTCTGTAATTAGTTTGCTATGGTAAATAGCACAGAGCAGCAGCAGTTTATTTCTGCTGAACTGGACCTGAATACTGAGAAATGTTTATGGGCTAAGGCTATGTCCTCCAGGCATTCCCGCAGAGCAGTCATGAACCCTGGTCCTGACCGAGGCTCCTAAATGCTCCTGGAAATATTAATCTGTGTTGTTACATCTCAGCAGTATTTGAACATTGCACATGAGTGCAGCTGTTTAACAGGGATGGTGTGCCAGGTTCGCTCAGGGAATTTGGAATTGTTGCATTTTTGTGGAACAAAAATCTTCTCCTTCATTTTAGAACTGTGTTGACATTGCCCATAAGGGCAGATCCCAATTTTTGCATCACTCCCTCATAACTGGACCACCTTCTATTGAATCATGCACAGCTCCAGAGTCTACTGACGTGAATATATTCAAAGATGGTTATTTATATACAGCCTTACCCCGCTGAGAAAGTGTTCCTAAAAGTGCAATGGTCAGTAGTTCAACAGATAGGGAAGCAATTTGTCCTGTAGGAACTGATGTAATATAGGGGGAAATGCATAACAGACTTTAGAAATACATTCAATTAAATGCACAGGGACAGAACTGGAGGAAAAAAAGAATGAAGAAATTAATCACTGCGTAACAGAAATAACTATATGAAAATTGCCAGTTTTGAGCTACTTCACAGCTTTTAAGCAATGAAGAAATAGAAATCAGCCTAGGAAATGTACAGACTGCATAATTTTGCATTCTTGACGTATAGACAAGATTGATTTTAAGTGTCACAGTTATAGCAGTTCTCCAGTTTATAAAAAATGCATGTACTGCATCGTCAGCTCTGGAAGTGTAGGACTTAAGTCAGGACATCAAACATTTCACCTCCATAGCATTCTCTACCAAATCTATTAGCTTGTCCATAGTTACAACTCAGCATCAACAGACTTCTGCTATTATCCAGTAAACATCCATTCTCAGGTGCAAATAGGAGCCAATGAAAAGGATAAATTTAGTTATTAATAGCAATACTGATAATAATGTTACTATTGGGTCATATATATTTAATTTGCAGAGGATCTAGTTTACACTATATTTCACTGGATACTTTAAAATGGAAACTCCTCAAAAATAGAACCTGAAAGGAGTACTACAGAAAGTGCTAAAAATGATTCTTGCATAATCTGTGCTTTCTGTCTAAACATTTTTGGTACATAAAATTGCTTTTTAAGGTGCCATTCTACCAAAAAGTCTTTCTGGTAGACAAGATTGATAAGATGGTGGTAAAAATGCTGAACATAGCCGTGCATTGAAAGAGATGAAACCAGCAAAACCAGTGATCTTCCCAGACTGGAATATATCTGGATTTTATCTAAAGTAGAGCTGGTACTTCAGATTAAAAATTGCTTAAATTTGAAGAACTGTCAAATCTGAAAAGAGCTGTCCTCTGTTTAATAGGAAACTTAAATATTTAGGCTGAAATGTGAAATATTTAGGCTGAAATATGAAATACCATGCTTTGAAGGATTATTTGTAGAGATAAAGGAACTTATCTTCATATTTGGTTTTAACCATAAACAGAGTGGTATTTTAATAAGGGATATCATAATTTCTGGAAATTCCTGTGAATTCTTGAGCAACTAAATTGCAGGCTTGTTTCTGTCAACTATGAGGGATGACTGCAGGGTCTAAAGCGAGCAATAGCTGCAAGAACTATTCACAAAAGCACTGAAATATGTGCTTAGTTTTAAGCACATGACTGGTCCCAAACACATGTGCTTCCAGTTAATTCTGTGTATAGATGCTCTGCTGAATTATGACTAAGAAAAGGTGGTATCAGTGGGCAGATGATGAAGAAGAACCAGCTTTGAATTGATGTTCTGGTAAAACAGGTTGATCACCAGTGCCTTTTGACTCCTTCAAGTCCGGAGGTTGTTCTGAAACCGGGAGGATCCATGAATGATATTTATATGCCATATCATAATTTTAGTTGGGTTTTAGTGGGTGCTTGGGGTCTGGCTGTCAGTGGCTGGCCAGCCATCTGACACTTCTGGCTGGCTCTTACCAGCTTATGTGTTTTTATTCATACTCCACAGCTGGTCATAAAGCTGACCTTTACAAATGTATGGTCTGTGATGTTTATTTTATGAGAACATAGATACTTGAGCCAAACCAGACTACAGCTAATAAGCCCCATTCTAATTTCCTTTACAGTATTATCTGTAAGCTGATTGATGGCAAGTGTTCTTTTAGTATTACAAATATATGTGCTTTCGACTGAATGCTGATATGATAATGTGATAAATATGAATATTAACAATAAAATTAAATTCTTATGCTAGATTTTTAAATAGCAAAGGATACATGAGAAATAAGAGGTATGTACAGATTATATAACATGCTCTTTGGATCAGAGCCAGAAGAATTTTGCACATTTACCACAGAGCTGATGCTTGGATTCAACAGCATGTCTCCAGTGACTACCTGTAAAGCCTTAAATAGCTGTAAAATACACTGAGACCTAATCTAACTAAAATTTCACTGTACGGTCTTCAGACGTATTCTCCAAACAGAACATTATGTCTTTAGGGCAGTTTCAGGATACATTTTCTCAGGAGGAAACACAATATTCTGCATCTCTAAAGCTAAAGTGCATGAAAAAATAGCACAAGGTAGGTTAGCGGCTACGGCATGTCTAGCTCAGTTTGAGTTCATGGGCATGCATGTGTACAAACACGGGCAGCATGATGCATTTTTCCATTCTGCCCACTCTCAGTGCACATTGGAGCTGGCAACAGACCACAGATCTTTACAAGTTTCAGACCTTTGCTGTTCACAACCTGACAGGTAGTTCCAAGCAGATGGTAGGAGATCTATGCCCATAAAATAAACAGACCTGTGTCTGGGTTTGACTGCTGAGTCATCCAACCTAAGAGCTGAAATTTTAAACACAAAGCTTCACAGTCGTCATTTTGGGATGGTGGCTTTTTTTTTTTTTTTTTTTTTTCCCCTGAAAAGATTGTGGTTTGTGTAATATTTGTAAGAGGATAAAAACGCATGTTTGGTTATGGGTTTGATATTGATTATAAATAATATATTGAACAGTACACTGGAGACACCCAGCCTATCAGTCAACAGACCTCAAAAGGTAACTGCTATCTGGGAAACAGAGTTAAGGCCCAGAAGTCTAAATTATGCCTCAGGAAAATTCCTATGACTCAGACTGGTAGAGAGAAAAAGAATAAATACTTATGAATTAACTCAACTTATTAATTACACGTTTAGGTAAGGGAAGAAAGAAAGAAAAAGTATAAATGAAAACACAGTTAACATGCTTTTATTTGATATTTGCTAAGTATCCAGAAGAATTTCATGGGTGAGAAGATGGAGTCAGTTCAACAAAAATAACCTGCCAGAGGATTTAAGAGCAGCTTGCCTCTAAAACCTGCTGAACTAACATATATTCTCATCTTAGGTTATTTCAGTGGAAATCTGAGAAGAGATTTGTGTGATGATAAGGTTGCATTAATTTAGAGAAACATTTGATCACATGCTACTATTTCTGTTCTATTGCAAATTAACAAAGTTTAAGTTCAAAGTTTGCACCAATTGTTTCCCATTTCGAAACAACAACAGGGGTAGCAATGCTGCAGATGAATAGATATTTCTATACTGTGTATCCTATTACAGAAGCTAGGAGGGGAAATACATATAAATGAAATATAAAAAAAGCCCCTGCAAACCATTTAAGTGCTAGAACCCATCAATAGTCACTACTAAACCAACTGGGCTCAATCAGGTGACCTCAGTAAGTTTCACCACATAAACTGGTGACAAATTTGGCATACAAACTACAAAGGAAACTTCCGTTCCCATCATAATTTCTTGAGCGCTCTCTGGGATGTGAAAGAGGGACCACAAAGGAAACTTCTACTCTGCCCCAAGCCCCAAAACTGAGCAGAGAGCCCACCCTGCTGCTGCTTCCTTTGCAGGGGGAGTGAACCTGGCCTGAGTGTGATGGGACCGACTGTGCTGTTGGTCAACAGCTGGGTCAGGGCGGGAGCTGAAATCTAGCCTGTATCCAAATACAATATGGGCAGGCGACTCATAACTCACAAGATGGACAAGATTAACAACACTTCCCAAGTTATGAAGCTGAGGAGGAGGAAGAAAGCATGAAATCCTCAAGTCCAGGTATTAAGCAAGCAAAAAAATAAGAGCATGTGCTATTGCTGGAAGGAACATGTGGAGCTCATTTAGTCCAACCTCCTCCTCAAAGTAGGAACTACAGTATTATGTTTTGAGAGTATCCCTAGATGGACCTTTCACAGCCTCTTTGGGCTCCAGTGCTTAATCACTCTTATGGTAACACTTTTTTCCACACACCTTGTCAGACTTTCCCTTGCTGCAACTTGCCTGTTGCTGATAGCCGTTTTGCTGTGCACCTCCAAGAAGTGCCTGGCTCTGTTTTCTCTCTAATTAGCCATTAGGTAGTTGAAGGAAGCAATTAGATTCCCCCTTTGTCTTCTGTTCTCCTGGCTAAACAAACCTCTGCCCCTCCTCAGTACTTCCTTCCCATCCCTGGGGTCCTCCAACTGACTTGCTCCAATTTACCAAAGTCCCTCTGTTAATGGAGGTCCCAGCCCAAATGCAGCACTCCAGCTGCAGCCCCCAAGCACCAAGGAGAGGCAAGTACTCCCTTCCCATGACCTGTTTTAGCTGTGCTCTTGTGAACGCAGCTCAGCAGGCGTTGTCCTCTCCTCCATGAGGGCTCGCTGCTGATCCAAGTTAATGACTGCCTGCGTATAACTCAAAAGTGAATGTATCCATGCAGTGGTGCACATCTCATTTCTGATGTGTTCTCAAGGAGGTGAGTGAACTTTTGGAAACTGTCCTCCCATAAAGGGCATTTTGAACAAAAAGCAAGGAGAGGGTGCTCTACAATGAAAGTGATGCAATCTGTCAATGGTGCTAAAAAATTTAAACTAAAAAAATCACAGTGAAAGTAGTTTAACTCAATTTTGTATATGCATTTTATAACTATTTTTTTAATGAATAAAAAAAAATTTTGAACCCCAAAGTCTTGATGATTTGCAGTTAAATGTAATCTATAATCTAAATTTTCCATCTCTTTTTGGTAAATAGTAATTTAGAACTTAAAGTATGGAATAATTATAGCAATTATGCAGTGGTTAAATATTTTCTTTTTTTTCCATTTTTTAGGTTTACTTACTTTTGGATAGACATTGAACATACATAGAAAAAAATTAAATTTTGAAACTTTTAATTAAAAAAAGTCTTTACTATGATAGATTCTTTATTTTTTCTTTTTTCTTTTTTTCTTTTTTTTATTTAGAGGTTACTTATTAAATAGAAAATAAGCTGAAGCAATTATTTCCCTGAGTACTACATCCTTCGAGATTTTGGAACTAGAAGGTAACAGAATCACAACTCATTTTAATATAAGAAAACCAAATTTTCTTCCTTTTCAACCTCCAATTGTGTTCTTCATTTCAAATGAACTAGATACTGATTAAAGTAAATTAAAATGAAGAACAAGCTCTAAATGTACTAGACAGTAATTGGTGTATTAATTCCCCAAATACTTGTTCTTAGTTCCAGACATTTAGCAGCAGACCAGTAATTTCAGTATTTAAAAATCTGTCAGCAGTCACTCATTCTGTGAAGGCGATTTTAATTTAAGGCAATTTTAACTGCAACTGATTAGGGTAAATGTAGGAAGTATTATAAACCATCATAATTAAAATGAATTTTTTTTATATGTATACACCTATGTAATTGAAATTAAAAATACTAATCTCAAAAGAGAAAACAAAGTTAAGACCTGCATAACAATATTTCCTCTTTCTCTCTTCCAAGAGGTGCAAAATGACTACGGCAAATCTGCTGGAGGAACTTCATATTAAACTATGATGCCTCATATTGCATATTGAAAACCATCTGGGCTAAAGTAAAATTATTTGGCCTATTAACTTTTAGTTTTCTTTAAGAACTTTTCTGCATGGAAAAAATCCAGCAGACACTTATTTCACACTGCAGTGCCTCACTGAAGTTCATGTTATTCCAGTGTTGCTCTTTAAATTCTCAGGGCTGGCACAGGAGTGAATGGGGCAGGAGAAATGGGTCCATACACCATGGGCTGAATGAGCCCAGGGGATGCGTTACCACTCCTTGTGATGCTCTGTCTGACGGGAGGTTTCTGTAGGCACATTTAACTCCAGCATCCCTGCAGGAAGCCTTTGGGATGTTAGAAGTATCAGGGACAACTTTGGTCTCTTTGTTTAAGAAAATGATTTATGTACACCAATACCTAGGCCTGAAAATTGGTTTTAAAAAGGTCAGTTCAACCCTGTCCTTCCTTCAGCCATGAGGGATGGCTGCTGAGCTCTGTGGAGCCAACACATCTTCTGTATTTAAAGGACCTCGATGGGAGTTTGTAGGTGGGAGAGCTGCTGTCAAACAAAACACCATTGCTCTTGTAAGCTCTTTGCTGACTCAAGGCCTTCCCCCTTCCCACTTTGATCAAACGGATTCACCATTATGGGATGGAAAGACAAGTCTACCACAGTGGGCTGGGAACAGGGCTGTGAGCAGTGTTTCCTACTGCTTCAGGTGTGATATCTGGTCAAGACACTTAACCTTTTCTATTCACATGTGGAAAAGTAAAGTTATTCCAAACCTGGATTTTGGCATAAGAGGTAATAAATATAAGAAATAATTGCAAAGAAAATATTTTGGTATTTTAAAACTAAACATTTTAGCGTCTAACAGTCTAAATGACTCCATTGATCTCCTTTAGATTTTTATAAAAATGTTCAGTTTTTCAAATTTAATCTCTGTTTACAATGGCAGTGTTTGAACTCCTGAAAACTTTGCCCTTGGGTGAGACTGTGATATTGTGTATATCCCTTCAAAAGTGGCTGCGTTTAAGGAGCATGTGTGAGGTGAGAGCTGTGGCAGAGGACATGAGCAAGGATGTGCCAGCCAAAACATATTCCAGTCCAATCAGGGATTAACTGAGATTTACTGTAATGTTACGCTCTAATGAACAAGAAGGGGAAAGGTAGGGATGGAACATTTCTCTAAGTGAGTGAGTTCTCCCCAGCACCATCCAGTTTGCTGTGCAGAGATCTACCTGCCCTGGGCGAAGCGCCATGGGTGGCTGCAGATGGAAGCAGAGCACAGCGAAGGCTTTATGCCCCCGTGCAAAACAGTTTACCAATATTTCAGTACTGGGCCTACGACTGGCTGCGGTGGTCTGAGCAAACATCTGAGGGAAAGGCGCAAATGTCTGCCTGGGACAAATCACCTCACACTCCTCCAGAGAGGTGTGTGGGGACAGGGATGGAGGGGGAGGACAGCAAGGCAGGCGTGAGCTGCTGCCTGGGGCCCCCAGCATGTGCCTGGTTGGAGGTGGTGCTTGTGAGAAGTCATACAGCACCCTGTTGCGTCTTCCCAGTAAATTCATCTTCATATGTTACCATGGGTATAGCATTAATTCAGAATGGTTTGAAGAGAATCTGGGGCCAGACTCACTTTTTCTTAATTTAGCTCCTTGCCTGTATACACATTACAGAGCTGTAGATGTAAACATACTAGTCAGGGGTGCAGTAACTGGTTTTATGAGCAGGCAACTAGACATTTGTGTCAGTCAGGCATTATACTGAGATCATTAAGGTTACAAGAAGGAAAAATAATGCTTGGGTATGAGTATCACTGTCTTAATCCTTACAGTGACCTTAAACAGCAAGTGTTTCTGAGAAGGGGTCCCTTCTATTAAAGGTGTTTCAATAAATAATGAAGCATGATGATTACCAAGTGTGTTGTCCAGTTGTTCATCCCAATAAACAAAATCATGTGTAACTGTAGGACTAACCACTTTGCTTCAGTAATTCTGAATCAATCCAGTGAGTGCAAACTTTTGCTGCTCAAAAAGGTTCTCTTGCTTATTCATATTTATCACTGACTTATCCTGCTTATTTAGCAATACACTGAAGCAAAGAAAAAGTAGTCATTTCATGTTATATTTGAGCATGGGAGTTTCACCATAAACCCTGTACTGAGACAGCAAACAAAGGACCAACCCACAAACTCCTTAAATTTGACTGTTTAGAGCAATTTGTGTCTCGTTTTCTTTGCTCTGAAGATATTCAGCAATGGTCTTCTAAATATCTTCCAAATGACATATTTTTCAAATTTTTTTGACACATAGTGAAAAATAGATATTTCCCTGGGGCACGTAAAAGACTGCAGTTTTTTGTGGCTTACCTGTCCTGGTTGTTCACAAGCTGTCTGGTATCTTGCTTGTTGGCATAATTCTTTTACTCTCTCATATTTTGGTAGTTGATTAGACTGCTGAGTGTTTTTGTTGGGCTCCTCCTTCTTGCGTAGAAATTTGCTTTAAAAAAAATAAAGTTGAATATTTTAGATACATTCTACTAAACTCTGGAGATTATGAATTTAACTGGAAAAGCAAAGCTACTTGAAGATTTAATGTTTTCTCAGGGAAAAAAAATCCTCACATTTCTGTTACTGACCTTCAATGTAGGTCATGTATTTAAAAAAAGGCCCAGGTGATTTGCTGGAAATTGCCCAAAGAGAAATAAGGCTTGCTGAAATACATTTAACTGATACAGTTCAGCACCATTCATACATAAATGTATGTTCTTTCACAAAGCAAAACACACTGAAGCAGTACTCTCCTGTCTGAAAAGCCCATCTGAAGACACTACAGGGCTTCCATACTCCTCCAGCACTAGTTTGGCTGTATCTTATATGTTATAATGTGTCTTATATGCACTGTTTTATACTACATCACACAAGATTTCCATAATCTGTAAAGCTCTAAAGTGCCACGAGGAAATTGCTGCAAAGTTTTTACCCAGAGAAAATTTTCACTGCAGTAACTGGCAATGTGAGAGGGTGTAGAAAGGTATCAGTAAAAGGAGGAGCAGTTATAGTCATAAATCTCATTTGCACATAAGTCTTTTGTTAGCTAGAACAAAAATGAAGAATGATTTTGATATATGATGGAAAATAAAAAATCATTTGATAAGAGGATTCTGCACAGCTGGATTTGAAACAGACATTTGGTGAGAAAATGAGTCATGATGACATAAGTGGGCACAAGTACAATGTTAGAGAAAGAGGAGGTACAGGCTAGGAGAGTCACCAGAAAAGTATGCTTTAAAATTTCTTCAGAGGTAGGGATTTGGGAGCACAGCAGCTTGCAAAGCCAGTGGTGGGAAACTAGGAAACACGTCAGGCCTGTAAGTTTGCTTCTGAAATTTATTACTTCTCTAACCATAAAAAGGAAGAGGAGGGAGCAGAAAGGAAAGCATGTACAAGAGAGTGTTCCCAGCAGACAGGCTCTCCCAAAACTCTCTCACCCCTAATAATTACCCTCTTTCCACCAGAAATGTGTCACGCCAAATTTTGGTCTTCTTGTTTGTTCGAAACCTGAAAGAAAAATAATAATATTTACTGCTGGCACCTATGTATAGCACTGCTAGTGTTAACAATTTATTTTTGAAAAAACACCTCTCCACTTATATATACCTTCAATTTTATAGATGTGCTATTTAAAAGACTCTTCAAATGTGAAAGTTGTGGTCATTGGCATGACACAGCTCTTTTTCTGTGAAAATGAGCTCTTTTTCCACTTAGTTGTTGATTTACTTAAGTGTTTGCTTCTGAACTGGCTAAAAAAAATGCTAGGACCCACCTGTTTCCTGGTCTCTCCAAGTCCAGAAGCTTTAGGACAGATTTGCCATCCATATCTGGAGGTGTGTCAAGTCCTGCTATATCCAGAATTGTTGGAGCAAGATCTATATTCAGAACTATCTGAGGCACTCTGCAAATCAACAGAAAAGGTCATAGTTGTCATGTGTTTGATATGTAAGTCTTCACATTCTCTTGGAAATAGAATGGTAATTAATGTTTATCAGGGGCTTTGAAGATGTAAAGCTCTACAGAAGTGCTAAATTCAGAAAATCCTCTTTGAAGTCTACACCTCAGAACAGCAGGCCAGTACCGCAGACTGTCATCACAAAGAAAAAACTAAGCCCAATAAAACAAGGCGGTGCAGTAGCCACATTACTCTTATGTCATTGACAATGAGGGCATGATGCCATCCATTCTGCTAAGCCAGAAGGTGAACAGTAAAGATGAGCACCTACTTTTTAAAAGCAAAGCCCAAAGCTTAACCCTACAGGACTATGCATTATACAATTTTCTCATCTCCATTATAACTTAATAACATGGAAAATGAAAGATGTGCCTCTTCATAAGACACATTGCTCTGCAATAGTAGCATATCCTTTATGAAATGAAACTAGACAGGGTGAAAATTACATGCTCTTAGAAACATTTTATAGTAGGTTCAACAGCTGTGCTAGAGACGTAAGAGAACGTACACTGATCCTGGCTCTACACTTGGACCACGAATAAAGAAAGGAACTCGAATATCAAAGTCATATGGCATTGACTTCCCCTTGACCAGTCCGAACTGCCCAATATGGTAACCATGGTCAGCAGTGTAAATAACGTAGGTATTCTCCAGCTCTCCCATCTCTGCAAGCATTTGGTATAACTGCAACACAGCATAGGAAAAACTCTGAATTAAATGTAGCAAAACATGTTTTGTGCATAATCATGTATAACCATCATTTTACTCCTTTAAGTTCACAGAATCATACATGATATCAATGAGGTTGTTGAAACAGACATTCTAGGGATGGACATTTTTACATGTCATCTTTACTGTGCTGCCAAAAAATTCAACTTACAAGTTAAATTTCACATTTGACATAGGGGAAAATTAAACAGGTCCAGAAAATTAAAAAGCAAAATATGGTACTACTAATGTACTTGCATTAGTATGTCCAAAAGTCATTGTGTACTCAAACACAGCTTGGGAAAAAAGTCTGCTACAGCTTTATGGCAAATGGTACTCAGATTTGATTTACTGTGTTAGTCTACAACTTTCTCATTCCTTACAGTTGTGGGCTTGGGAAAAGGCTGTAAATTTTTATTAAAGTTTAAAGAAATCTCTCTTGGGGAAGATATTTGGTCATGGTGCTTGATTTTTGAACAAAAAGTCATGCAAAGTACACCTAATAGTTCATGTATCATGTTACCTATAATTAGCTGTACACTGCATTGCCTAACTTCTGCAAACACTAGCAGACTGACACCTGAGTTGCTGAGATTTGTCAATTCCCAGATTTCAGTTGAAGGATGAACTGTGAAGGGAGTGTGTGAAATGAATAGAAGTTGTCATGTGCACACCTGTCTCTATCCATGTGGACATGCAGGTGATGCAACTTTGGTTAATACCAGGCTTTATATTAGGCCCAGTGACTTTTCCTTTTAAAAAAGATAATCAGTTTATTCAAGCAACAATTAAAAGAAGTGGACAAGGATCTTGGCACTATGTTGCAGAAAAGCAGAGTTCATTTCTACTGGGTATATGTGGAGTAATTCTTTGTAGTCCAAAGGCTTTCTCCAGGCTGTGGTTGGTGAAGGTAAAGAAGGAATTAACTTAATTTTGTTACCGACTAATAAGATTGTATTCGCAGTAGTTTCTTGAACTCACTCTTTCCATAGAGTCATCAACTGACATCAGGGTCTGAAGTCTTTTGCGCTGCAAGACGTTTGTAAACTCCATGTGGATAGGCAGCATGGGCCCCGTGTACTGCATGATCCAGTGCTTATCCATGTTTGGTGCATAGTTATAGCTGGGAGTGCTGGGAGGAAAAGAAAGGATCTGAAAAGTTGTGCAGCATTGCAAGCATTGGAGGAAGGTGGGAACGAGGAAGGTGGGAACTTCTCTAACACAGGAATAGCCAACAAAAAGTTAAATCACATATTCCATGTGGTAGCTGGTATTTCTAGTGTCAAATATCAATAAACATCACTTCAGTGGCTTCCGAGCTTCATTGGTTCATATATCACTTCCTCAACTTTTTTAACCACTTGCTTTCTGAGCTTTCTTTCAGGCTCAAAGACCACTACCAGATCCAGGTTAATATTTGGGATATGGCAAAACTATTTCTCAAAAGAATCTAACCATTAAAAATGCTTATCTGAATGAAGCATCCCATAAAGATAAGCAGAAAAATGAAGAAATTCAGAGATCAGTGATGAGTACTTCCCATAGTATTAAGGTAAATTGCCCTGATGCTTCCAGTGGGGAAATTACCTTTATATTAGCACAAGTTAAATGAAACTCACAAGAAAGATATTTTCCTGTGGGATAAAGAAATTTAGTAGTCAGTACTAAGTTAAAAACAGTAACACTAGTGTTACCAGCTTTTAAGATGTCCCAAGGAGCGAAAGCACTGACGTTTTACCCCTTCCCATCACTAAAGGTGAGTGCAGGCATTGACAGGACCCTGACTGCAATCCCTCTGGGGCTGGTTGCCTGGTGCAGGGTCAGCTCTGATAGGAAGCTATGTTGTTGCCTTGAAGGAGAGAGCTGCGAAAGTGCTGCAGCCAGTGCTGTTGACTCCAGACTCATGTTCAATCTCCACCACTTGTCCTTGGTCATCATCTGAGCCAGACACCAGTGACGCCTGTGGTAGACGTGCAAATTCCACCCATATGAAAACAACATTTATTTATACACTAAATACTATTGAGGTGTTATTTTTTCAGTGTGAATGCAAAGCACAGTGAATTACCAGCATAACATGAACTATGACAACAATATTGAACTAATACTGCTATCGATACGAGTACTAAGAAAAAGTATGGCACAGAGTCCTACTAAAGCAAAGAATGATGCATTAGGAGTTTGCACAAACATCAGAGGAAAGATTTAAGAGAGATGTTCTATCCACAGACAGTGAAATTTTGAAAGATATTGTATAAGAAACAAGAACATGTTAACAAATAATCACCTCTGAAGGAGAGGTACTGAAAAAATACAGCAAGTAAACTTGTTGTACAAATATGCATGGTACAAAAGCTATCCATCAATCCTGTTTTTATGCCTAACGTGTATGATAACTAAAAGGTGAAGAGAAACCAAACAAAATCCATGTCCCATAATGGTTTCACCTATGTATGAGCAGTTTTCGTCTCTATCACTTGCAGAATCTAGACTTTGTCATCTTGATGAAGTTCTTTGGGTTTTATTTTTCACGGTTTCTAATACACTGCAGAACATGATACATGTATTGCAGCATTACCTTTGAAAAATACATGTAAATAGAAAATGAAAAAATGCTGTTGTATGATTGGATTAGTTTGATTCCTATGGTTTTCTTTTCAGTTTGTAACAAAAATGCAATTCAATATTAATTTGCTGTTTAGATACTGATGTTTTTAATATGTGCATTACCCAAAGGTACATTTTCCCCACAGAAATGTTTATGTGTATTTGTCCTTTTGTCCTTTTGTAAGAGGTAGTACTGAACAATATCAGAACATTGTATACCAATAACTTAAAGTTACACCTTTGACCAGTCCTTCATTTAGCTTTCATTTTTCTTGACATGGCTGTATGTGACCAAAGAATGGTGAAAGCTGTTGATTTTACTGTATCGTCTATCATACGTATAACTTATAACTATATATTCTGAGGCTGAATAGACAACATAATAGACTGATAGTCAACTGCAAGAAATTAATGGAGTCCACATTTTAATCTGAGACCATTTTTGAGAATTTAGGTAGAATTTGAGAAGTACGTATGTCTCTAGTACCTACAGCTAGTTTTGACTAACCTACGTAACCATTAGCATCAAGGGAAAACAGAAGTGAGACAATAATATCACAGGATTTGTGAACCTTTGATTGAGATTTGGAAGTATGGAAAGGTTAGCTCCCTGCTAAGCAAAACTAAACAAACTAGAATTCCTCTTCTGATGGAAATTGTTTTATTTCAGGTTGAAAAGTCAAAATATTTGCCATTTCCCATGATTGAACTCTGATTTTTAAAAAGAATGTTTATACTACCACAAAATTAATGAAATTGAGCCCAGGAGTACAGCCCTCTAGGTTGTTCTATAGCCAGCAGCCCTAGCAGATGGAGCCCTAGACCCTGAAGAAGCAATTCTTAGGAGGTTTGGTCACCTATCAGGTATTAGGCACATTGACAGAAAAGAAGGATACTTCCAGTGCAAACTTTCCTCTGTTTCTTTGGAAGATTGTCAAACAAGATGTTTTCCCATGAAAGAGCTCAGTTTTGATTAATCAGCATTTTCCAGCAAAAGCCTACTTTTTTTTTTAGGGGACTCCTGAGTGTCCCTGCCATGGAGGGATGAGGTGGCCGTGAGCCGTACTCAGCCGGCAGCGCCGTGACAGCCTGCTGCTGTGCCAGGAAGGAGAGCCAGCTGCTGAAACAGGCTCAGGTCTCATGTTCCCAGGCCATTGTCAGAAGCCTTCTCCACATAATGGATAGTCTTTAAAAGCAGCACTCAAGGGTTTAGCAGGATGGTTAAAACCTTTCACAGACACTTTCTGAATGCATTTTGAATTTTCTGGGTGAGAAACTCAGTAGGCAGAGAGTGAGCAGAATTTTCCTCCCAGACAATTCAGGGAACAGGACCTTCTGTGAAATATCCACTGCCAGTGGCTGATGGGGAAATGTGAAATGGGGGTCTAAAGCGAGGAGAAAGGGTACTAGGGAAGAGACAGAAAGGAATCAAAAAACCCCACAACTTGTCTGTTGCACAACCCCACAATTGTACAACCCCTCTTTGTTGTGTCTTGCAGAAATCCACCAGAACGGCACTGCTTGCCAGACACAAGACCTGACATTGCCCTCAGATCTGTCTATGTTTTTTTTGGGTAAAAAATCCCCAAACAAATGCAACAGAGGTGAATTCTGGGGAGAATATTGCTGATTTCTGAACACCTTTCCAAGTAGACAGATGTCTTCCCTGTCAGTGATAACTCTTTCTCACAATAATTTTTCTTGAAGCAGTAGGAGATATTAACTAAATATTCAGCTGTTATAAGCCCCTGAAAGTCATCATGGCACAGTCTGTCACTGTTTGTATTCTTTCATTTTTTGGGAATGGCTTTGCTCTGTATTCACAAGTCCTGCTGTAAAGTAACACCAACATCTACATTTCCTTGATTCCTCTTAGCACTGGGAATATAAGACTGAAGAAACGTACCGTGTCTTCTATTACCTCTTCTCAGCCATGGAGGCTATCTTGTCTTGAGCATGTTTGTTGATCCATGATCAGCAGACAGTGCCAGGAACCTCATTATTTTCAGGTTGTCCATGACCTCTAAGTCTGGCAAGGAGCTATGCTCAACTGCCTGTCAGTCTTTGCTGGACTGCCCCTGAACAGCTCAGATCCTGCCCCAGAGTGCAGTAAGGAGCAGTTTCTTATTTCAAGGTCATTCTCGCTAGTTGATCACAAATAGCAAAGCACTTAAACTTCTGAATGTGTGCCCGGAGGCTGACTGCGAGTTCATTTTACATGTTACAAAAATAGATAACATGAAAAAGTGCTCCCCTTCATGTAGGTCTGTTCTAAAATGACCAGCAACATACTACATATATATTAAACCTGTAGAGAGGGTAAGGATTGAGAGAGCAAATGATTACTCTACTAAAAAGCTATAGTATTTGTCATTCTTATAAGCTATACTAGCTTGGACAAATCTAGATCGCTCAGTGGCTCACTTACAGTTGTCCAACACATACTGTGCAGAACTTACTACACAGAGACTTGTTGGTACTCCATAAGTCTGTTCTGTCACTGGGCAGGACACTGGAAGATGTCAGGTTCATAAAATTTCAAATTCATACCCCCAGTTTAACTAACAAAAAAATCCCAAATAAACAATAACAAACACTGAAGCCAGTCAGGCACATTTCCATACACACATTGTCAGAATGAGAACAATTATTTACCCTGAGATTTCGTAATCATTCATCTATGTGAATAAATTTACAGAGAAATCATCCGATTTTATGTGCACAATTGCAAAACCTGCAAAAGTAAAGCAGTATTAGCCATCTCTGGTTTTAGATTACAGTCTCCTCAAGAAAGGAATGACTCGTGAACTGGGTTCTGTTAGCAGCTAATGTCTCCGCATCAATGTGCATTGTTTGTATACGCTACATCATGGAAATTGCATTCACTGTCTATCACCTGTTAAAACTGCAACAGGAAAGCCCACAGTGGTGATAATAAAGTGTTCTATAGGTTATGGAAGGAGTAAATATCTATAAGCAGTAGTGCAATTTTCTCTTTAAAAAAAGATTCACCATGAAATCTATCATTTATTTACCTGCAAGCATTGGTGCAAATAGATACTTAAGGTTATGTTGAGAAGAAAGGAATTATATTAGCATCCAGCTTTGTGTCCTGAATCCAAAAGGCTTCAATAACCTTCAGTTACATGAACAATCAGCATTTCATATCACACACTTTAATTACTCTTACTGACAATGTATTTACTATATTTGTACCTTTAAATCTGAATTTCAAAATAATGCATCTTATTTGACTTCTAAGGTACCACAATAACTTTAAGTTAGACAAGAAATAAAAAGCTCAACAATCTAAAACAACAGATGCTCCTACTTGAGGACCTATTGAAATGGGGTCCTCCAATAGCAGATTGTTCAGAAATGAATTACTTCTACTAGCAACTGAACTGCTTTTTGTGTGATATTCAATGAAACAAATGGAATACAGCCCTTCTGCAAATCGTTATTACAAAAAGATATTTTACAGGTTAAGAAAAGAATGGGAGATTCAGCTTGGCTAATGCTGTTTACACAGTTGTGGTGTCTGTGTGGAAAAGAAATAAAGCAGAGTACAGCATGTTTTAAGAGCTCCCAGAATTCAGTGCAGCTTTAAATTAACATTTGTTTTCTAAAAATTTGATCTAAATATATACATGTCTGTTACAGATGGGTTAAAGTGGAAAGAAACAAACATATTTACAAACATTTGTTCAATTGCTCATACTAAAGATCTGCATTTGCCTCTATTTACAATGTCCCAATTCCCTCCTGTTTCTATTCAACAAAAGAAAATTATGTTCACAAAAATGCTGCCTAAAAATGTTGGTTTTGAATAATTCCATAAAGTTCTTAGGGGTTTTTATCCCAAAAGTGTTTGGCTAATCTTCTGTTTGGATTGGGAGTCTTCCAGTCAGTGAAAATAATACAGTACTTATATGCCCCAGGAACATTTTTGTTTCATAAAAATAAAAGTCAACAACATTTTAAAATAATATCTATGGAAAAATCATTGTGAAAAATGAATAGTTTTTGTACAGAATTAACACCTATATTATTCTTTGAAATATGATTAGCAAACATTGCATCAGTGGTCATGTTTCTTCAGAAAAAGTGTAAATAAACAATGGAAGCAAATCCTTTGTTTCCAGGGAAAGTAGACTTCCAGGCTTAGACACTGTTCTTGGAAAGCAGGAAGCGTAGGTTCTGGACAAAATGAAAATTCAGAAAAACATGACCAGTGGCATGGTCAATATTAAAGTGAAGTTGAATTTCACCATTCTGGGTCTAATTTCACTGCCTTTTAAAAGGGGAATCTTAAACCCAGGGATATCTATATATCTGGGGATGTGAGGTATGAAAGTTTCACTCCTGAAGTGTAACACAACTATATTTCTGAATAAAGAAGAAAAAAAAAGTTGTTACCCATTAAATGTAGCACCTTTTTATTTTAGGAAGAATAATTTGTTGCTGTTGCAGAAGATAATTGGGTAACTAAAATCTTACCACATTCCTGTATTACACTATTTCTTCTAGTTCTGTTTAAAGTCACACTTGCAATGATGTGTGTGGTGATTTTAATCATTTATCTCTAAGTCAGGAGTCTAAGCAGGCCTCAGGCCAGCAGTGATAAGACACAATGACATGTCAAGATTTATTACTGATGCAGATGTATGATCCCACACTAATGGGTAAGTGTCCACATTACAAGAAATACCGTCATAACTGGCAGATGTTTGAGACTCAGCCTCAGTGACTAGAGGCACCCTGAATGCAGTCATCTGACACCCCAAATTCACAGTTAAGACTGTTCTGGGAATCCAGAGGTGTAATAACATTGCTCTTCATGCTTCACTACTGCAAAGACACCGCTACTGCCAGACCCGGTCATTCAGCCTTTCATATCATCTACCTTTTCTCACATTACTTTGGGAAGCTTTCCAATCTCTTCCCAGATACCATTTCTAGTTGCTCCTTCTAAGATATTTATCCTGGCAAAAGAATTGCTTCCAGGTAATCATAAAATCTAGTTGTCAGTCCTACTGCCAGCCCAAGGATCTTTAACTCAGCACAGCCAGCAGTGTTTCAGATTTCCATTTTTTACATTCTTCAGTAAACCTGCCTCCCGCAGATTTTTGCTTCTAATGTTTGTTTACTTCACAGCTTATAAACAGCTTAGGTCTGATTCACAGTTCCCCTAAGGCTGGTTCCTACTGGAAGGTAAAGGGAAGTTAAAGTGCCAGAGGCCCTGAGCATAACTGAGAATTCAGGCTTTCATTAGAACATCCTTTGAGTCAGAGCTTTCCTCCTCAGCTGTCTGATGGAACAAGATTCCCCTGTAACGGCTGCCAGGGACACCTAGAGAGCCATCTCTTGTGTCATAACTTCATATTTAACAACATTTCCAAAGGTCTAGCAGCCTCACTCCCTGACAGATGATGTTCATTACCACAGCAAAGACCTATGTATTGCTTTCTTCTAGTACATCTTCTCCAGTCCCATTTTCTTCCACAGAAATAACTTCTGGGCATAGCTAGAGTACATGCATTAGTATGATTTATTTTCAGAAAACATATCACTCATTATGGTGATAGCAGCCAGCATAAACTTTCAGAAATATTTTTAGGTGTCAGAAATAAGACATATTTTAAGGAGAGGAGAGGTGGGAGAGTGGGAGGGAGAGTGGATGCTTAAAAACAATAGAGAGTGTCTGCTGATTGCAGTACAATGTAGTCTGTGTTTCATGTTAAACTGGAGCTAATGACAATTAACAAGGATCTCTTAAAATTAATGATTAAACAGTGAATGCATTATTACATTTCTTGTCCTTGTAAGACTTTTCATGCCACTCCAGCAGGCTGTTTGTGCTAAGGAGGACAGGACTGTAAGGTAATGATGGTATGTAATTTTTCTTTTTCTTTTTGGCTCTGATGGGTTTTTCATAAACCTTATGGACTTCGTTGCTGCATTCGATTTTCTTCTTTCCATGTTAAGTGGGGAAATGAGACCAACATACACTCACATTTGAGGGCAGAACTCTCCCTGAACTGGAGCATTTCCTGTCATAGTCACTCCCCTCTTCATATGTGCAAGTGGAAAACTTCTAAACAAACTTTTGGTTTTTAGGGTGTTTTGGTTTTTTGTTTTTTTTTTTTTTTTTAATGTATGAAGCGTGTATTTCAATCAAACGACAGGCACTTTACCAGCAAAGAAATGTCAGGTAATTTAAGGGTCTGCTTCAGCTGCTGTCC
Organism: Strix aluco; assembly: GCF_031877795.1. Classification (NCBI taxonomy): domain Eukaryota; kingdom Metazoa; phylum Chordata; class Aves; order Strigiformes; family Strigidae; genus Strix; species Strix aluco. The sequence goes on from NC_133931.1 coordinate 36,950,424, forward strand.
TTTTAAGCAAAACTTCCCCTCACATGTGGTTGACAGGCTATCTTAATCCTTGGTTTGTAGGTATAACCTTCCATCTCAGTTTGTAAAGCCAGCAAGCAGCTTTTGACCTGATTTCCCTTCTTTGTTGGAGGTAGGCGTTACAGTAACATGATATAGCAACTACATTTTTAAAAACAAAATCCAAGGTCAGATGGCTGTCACCCAAGGTCAGAAAGAAAGAGATTCAAATGGTGCTTGACCACCAAGGAAGAATACCTAAGGGTTAAATGTTCAAATTACACAAACCTTGGCAGGAGGGATTTTATTGTTCTTGTTCTGTGAAAACAGGGAGCACCAAATATTTCTGTGAGAACTGAACTTCTTATACATTTTAGAGCATGTTGCTAATATTTTTACTAGAGAAATCAGTTATTTGGAGGCCTCAGCCACCCAAATTGGCAGTTTATCTTCAATTTGTCTCATTTCTTAGTCTGCAGACTGAACTCTAACACATGCAGTCAGTGCAGTAAGAAAGACATAACAACCCAGCAAGGATCTCTTGAGGTCACTAGAGAAAAAACACTTTTCAAGAAGGTTGCCAAGAAATCAACAACACCAGAAGACAAGAAGAAGCACAGCTGAGTCTCATATTCTGGGCTATTTCACAAGTAGCCTAGCAGAGCAAGACCCCAGCAGTCCATGCAAAGGAAAATTAATTTACACAAGTACTCAAATGAAACTAAGCCTGCAAACAGATAACTAGGATATTCGCTTGATCTTTGCAGGTGACATGCAACATATATAAGGTGGAAAGATGGTTAAAATTTTGGAGACTGACTCATTGGTTTTAGCAACACAAGTTAGAAAGCAAGTAGGCTGAAAACACCAAGCAGTAGTAAGTGTCAGGAGCATGATAAACCAGTGCAAGTTCCTACAAGCACTCTTTTATCAGAAGACAGTGAGCATGGAGCCTAAAATGAGTTGATTTGACCTGGGGAGAGGTAGGGTGAGATACAATGATTCAGTGCTTTTCTTCCAGACACGGTCCCCACAGCTAAGCGGAAACAGTTTGAATCCTCCCCTCCTGTATGATGGATAGTCCCCCAGCAAACAGGATGGCTTGCCTGAGGCCAGGCAATCTGTGCCACTAAATGGGAAGCAATCTGTTGAACAGAGTGAGAACAAATAGATAGAACTCTCTTGCTATGAAAAGGGGTGATTGAAAGAAGACAAGGGAGAGGTCCATTTAGTTTGATGTAGTGACTATTCATTATTCCTCACAGGAAGGGAAGTAGGGGACACCACTGGCATGAGCAAGCTCCAGGTTTAGAAGGAAAGAAAAGGTAGTCCTTTGTCCCCGATGCATGGGGTGACACTGTGGAACTTGTTGCCACAAGATGATGGGGCTGCCAGCATGGTTCAGAAAGTGATCAGACTGATGCAGAGAGAATGGGGCACAGTGGCCTGGGTGCTTCACCTAAACTGGTGATTTTCAGAAGCTGAAAAAAGAGGGAAAAAGAATTTATCTTGGGTTTTGTGGTTTTTTTTCCCCCCTCTAGGCGTTCCTTGTTGCTTTCTGCTGGAGCGCATAATTCAGGACGCTGAGTTAGAAAATTCATACAACCCAGTATGACAGGTTTTATGTGTTCATGTCTATCTTATTTTACCTTTAGGACATGAAAACGTGATAATAATTCTTCAGGATGATTACTTGAGAACCAATTTCAATACAAACTAAAATATCAATTCCTTATACAGGTAGAAATTACCCTGAATATCTAAATAACTATGAAACATTGTTGACTGGTTTGTATCACTTGCAAGTCTAGTCTCAGAAATGTGGGATTGTTGAAAATATAGCATAAGAAATATATAGTTAAGAATGTAAGGTCAGGGAAGGTATCTAGAAAGTAGCAGCCAATAAGAGCCAATAAGAGGATAAAAAAATACAAACTAACAAATATTTAACTATGTGCCATGAACAGCAAATCTTTTTCTGGCCCCAACTAGTCATCAGTTTATGCATGCAGTTTATGCGGTAACTGCTACTCCTTCCAGTTTTAAGGTAGTTAATGTAACTACAGAAAATATCTCTGCATGTGAGCTACTGCAGAGTTTCCAAAACGCAGTTTGTAAACCAGTGAGCTTTCCACTGTGGGATGAAGCTGATTCCTCCTTGTTTTCAGAAGCCAAATCAATGTACAATCTAGCTAAAATAATTCATTAAGTTTTCTTCTGCATGGAAAGAGGTGCAAAGACATTGTTTGAGCACAAATGGAAAGAGTGGTCTACACGCCCATGGTAAAGACAAGGGCAATGAAAAGATTCAATAACACTTCACTATGAGGAAAAGTACCCAGAATATTCAAGGTATAAAGCAAGATGTGGAATCCAGGACTATCATCAGATTTTTAATTGGCTTCAGTCCTAGAAACAAAGTGAAGGGTTCTTTTTTTAGTTATAGCGTAATCAAGAAAAAAGATTAAGCATGTTATTTAAAAATGCAGTCTAATAGGATATTTTGGGAATCTGCCAGTATCTAGTCTATAAACAAATCTGGTGCACTCAAAACCTACCAAAGGCTGTTTTTACTCTCACTGCATTCAGTTAGTTAGAGCCCAGGAAGCACATATCTTAGAGCAAGACGAAGGAAGTAATATCTTTCCAACAGATCCTGACCTGTGTCTACATATTTTCAGGGTATTGTAAGAAGCTGCCCTTGCAAAACCAAATACTGACCTTTTAATCTCCCACAACTTCCCAGGAGGAAAAGAGCTTCTCTCTGTTTTAATAATGGTCAGAGCTGTCACTCTCCTCCCAGAAAGGAGCTAGCATGGCAAAAGAAACAAGCAAACATTCACCACTTACTGTGGGTTTCTTGTATTTGAATTCTCTATCCCTACAATGTCTCCGTAAACAAATACCTCACAAGAAGCAGATACAAGGAGTGGGTCTGACAGGGTGTGATTTTGACTTACATATGCTGTGAAGCGTTGGGGTAGAGCTCTGAGAACTGTGGTGCCGAATCCTCGGGGCCATGGGGCGCAGCGTGGCTGATGACCATCATTATGGGCCTATGGGGATATATCCTCTTAGACATTCTGAAGTAATTAATGCTCTCATTAGTGATTAGGTCTGTGAAGTAGTCCTGGAACATACGATTAACACAAAGCAAAAGTTACAAAGTGCATGATTAATTAGATCACATACTATCATGTTATTATGTTATTTTCAAGTCCTCATTAAAGCTCAGATCAGGAAGTAAAAACATACCATCAAAGAGCTGTATGATTTGAGGGAGCATAGGGGAAACTGAGCAGTAATTACTTTCTTAAACAGGCGATGCCACATAAAATGAGACAGTATTTTGCAAATCAGATACAAGAGAAGGCATTAAGTAAATATGATTACTAGATTTTGTAATATAATGCTAAGTAACATTTAAAATGACAGACTACACTGACAAATATATGTTTCTTGAATTTCACTGATAAAACACTTTCACAAGGTAATGGCTCCTAACTGCAAGAGATCATTGACTCTTATGTTGGTTTCCTGTTTACATAAATATTTCTTGCATCCTCTTTGTTCAGAGTATACTTTTACATATGTACAAAGTGGAAGAAAGCTACAACAGGCAACAGATCACAAAAACCTTTATCAAAGAAATTGCAAATGTGAATGCAGGGAGCAGTTGAATTCCTGCAGGCTCTGTTCATTTAATTGTGCAACTTTAAGCAGTGCAGCTGCTGAGATTAAGGTTGTGACTCACTAATAAACTGGCTTAACCCACAGCCAAGGTGGCAACTGGAAGCCTACAAGGGGAAGGGAGGAAATGGAACTAAGAAAAAAAGATGAAAACTTAAATTAAACCACCTGCCACCTTGGAGTATTCACTGTTGGCCTGGAGGTCTAGTGTGAGCTTCATTGAGAAAGTGCTGAGACAATGTTTGTAATTTCAAGCACTTCTAGGCATGACTAATCATATGTTGTGGATTCAAGGCCCCGAACAGCTGCAAAAGCAGAGCCTGAGGGACAAGGTCTGTGTCGCATGTCCATGCTAGGACAAGTCAACCAGCTGTGACCTCCTCGCTTGCCTGCTCCCTGTCCCCCCTGCCCCTTCCCCTCTCCTGTAGCACACTAGGAGTACATTCGGTATCTCTGGCTGCTACAGTCCCTTCAAGGATGTGGAAGACACAGCGAGTGACCTTTTGGTTTCCAAAACAGGTAATGAGCACGAGGCACCAGGGTTATGATAATTTCTGGGTTTGTGGTCTGTTCAAGTTAAAGGCCTGTATGACTGCTCTCCCAAAGCATCCATTCCCCTCCTATTTCCCTATTTATTCTAGCTACATACGCAGGGTGTGTAAGGAATGTATAACTAACCTATATTCTTTATTTTCTTTATTTTTACTCTATAAAAATATATAATCAGTATCATGTAATTTCTACGGGTGGGGAAATCAGAAACAGGCATAGTGAGCTTCCAATAAAATCTCATTACATGGGTCAGAAACCACAGCTGCAACATCTGTATCATCTTCCGTGAGCTACATTCTGAGGAAATTCCAGATTGCTTTCTGCAGGCTGGAAAGTCTGCGATCTATGCTCCTTAGCTTTTCTGAGAAACTTCACGGCAGTGGGCAGGTCACCTTGGCATACTTTCCAAACTTTGTCAAGAGCACAAACAAGCTCTGAAGTTTTCCAACGCCCGTGTTCTCGCGCTTATCTCTTCTCGTAGTCATATCCGGAGTCTGACACCACAGGCGCACAGCCTTTTTTGCTGTGCACTGCATAATGGAAAAAAGCCTTAACTAAGGTTTCTTATGTGGGTAATAACTGACAACAGTCAGCTAACTTGAAAGTTCAGTAGTGCAAGGGCCACAATTATTTTGGGGAAAGGCCTTTAGTTACTATTTGCTTCTGCCACAGAATCATCCCTTTCCAGTAGAGAGAGGGAGGGAGGGATAGAGCAAGAAATCACCAGGCGGCACTGAAGAGCCCTTGGATACTTTCTTCTGTTGGGCAATATTCTAACGTAGAAATTGATCTGCAATGCCCTGGAGAGAAAATGACACCTCAATTTCTTGGTTGTAGTTGGTTAATTAATTAATTATCTGGTTAATTAATTATCTGAAAGTTATTTTTATATGGATTAATGATGCGGAATTTATATATCTGGAAAATACCTTTGCATAATCAAATCCATGCTTCTCTTTGTTACCATTGCGAGAAATGGTGTAATTATAGAAGCGAGAGTTCTTCACTAATCCAACCCACTCTCTCCACCCGGGAGGGATGTAGCTGCCATTGTATTCATTGAGGTATTTCCCAAAAAAAGCTGTGAAGGTAAAAAAAAAAAAAAAGAACACACACACACACACATGAGGCTTTGCAATCCAAGTCTTTTAGTCAGAGTCAAAAGCATGCATGAATGAAGATAAAATGTGTTAGAATGGGTCAGAGTTGCTTATCAAAAATCCTTTTATACCTTAGAGGGTTTTGAAATTAAAATAAGTTATTTCCAGAGTTTTTATGAGAGCTGAAGACCTTTGTGACTTTAGGTTTTCTTCTTAATCTTTTGGAATCTAGTGCTCATGTGAAATATTTTCAGGTTTTTTTTAGAATGAGTATGTTTCTCTTGGTTTCCACTTGAAAATGGAATAAGAACTCAGTGCCCAGAGGAAACATCTGAGAAGCACCCTGTGATTTTAAGCAGGTCCTGTGATGTTTTTGAGCCTAGCTTCTGGTTTTTGAAAGTTTGAGCCTGGCAACCTGGCTATGTTTGCTGGTTTGATAAAAGGTCTGGGAAGTCCAGATCTCCACACCGCTGGGCCATGTTTGGTAGAACAAGAAGCAATCCCCACCCTGATTTGCTGCCACAGCTTCTCTAAGGCAAAACTAATGAAGAGACAAAGACTTGGAAGTCAAGTATCTCCACCTGGCCTGCCAAACTAAGTGTATATTTTTCCATTGGCTCCAGGTGACAAGTCAGAACCCACTCAGACTGAAACTTTCAGCCTTTGTCGTCAGGCCCAGGGGGGTTTGCAGGTACTCCTGCCAATTCCTCTGGAAGGAAGTAAAAAGAAAAGCAATCTTACCATGCAGTGGGCTCCCAGCTATCTGGGAGTTGTGAAACACTTATAGCAAAGATACATAGACACCAAAAGCCAGCCAATGGGCCTTGGGAAGGAGGATTAACACTGGCATGTCGCCCTGGTAAATGCAGCCACATTGCTTCTAGGGACAGATGGGTATGGAAGCTCTTTAGCTGCTTGTATGTGGTCATTGGCCTGGATAAAAAAGTCAGTTTGGAAGGCTCTGCCCTGCTTTTCTACTGCCTGTGAAGTGTGGTGACAAAACACCTGACTGGGTCTGAAACTTGTGGTTTTAGGGATTTATTAGCTTCAGCTCAGTCCCAGCAAGTTACTAGGGTGTCTGAGTAACTTCACTGTTTGCATTTTTAATTTTCTTGAGGTTTACAAGCCCCTGGAGGGTCACCTGTGCCAGCGGTTCTGTCATCCGTGTCCCCAGCAGTCAATACAGTGGTAGTCCCAGTGCTCACAAAATAAGACACCCCTGAAGAGGAAGGAATGACAGAGACCTCTCCCTTCCCAGGGACAGAGCTCTTCTGGGCGGTAGCTGCCCACCTCACTGCATCCTCACGATGCATGGCCCTGGCTTGGCCAGCCAGGCCTGCCTACAGAGAGCTGCTGCCCAGCAACACTTCCTGGGCTGGGCTTTGGGACAGAAGCCAAACTCCTGTACTTGTTTTCTACTAGGAAATGAAGTCACATTAGAAAACCTCACATTCAACCTAGACACATTCAATCTAACCAAAAAAGCACATTTGTGTAAGGGCTTAAGTAATTCAGATCTGTTTGATGTGTGCATGGTGAACTTCTTGGGAAAACTGGTGGAAAAATCAAAATGTTTATAATTAAGACTTGCCTGAGGCAACAGAAAAATAGTGCAATCAAATCATATAACTGCCAAATGTCACTAACCAGAGATTACAGTCATATATGATACTTTCCTATACCATGTGGAATGTGACATATAAACAAGTCCTACAGACACTAGACCAGGCTTCCAACTCTTCCTCCCACAGCTGTCGAGAAAGCAACCCAGCCTTTCTCCTTTTTTCTCCTGAGGCCAACCAGAAGTCAAGAAGCTTGATGTGAAGAGGGTGACTGTGGGGAGCAAAGACGTGCCCAGCACTATTGCCTCCTGGAATGGAAACCATACCTTTCCTCTAAGGCAGCCAAACTGGATTAAACTCTCAGAGAGTCAGGTGTCCAGGGAAAGTGTAAGGGTAAAGACTGAAATACTGTGGGAAGGAAAGCCAAGGAAAAAGTAGAAGAGGAAGAGAATTCAGAGAGAGACAACAGTGAAGATAAGTATGGGAGAGTGATGTGACCGAGAGAGAGGAAGTATTACCAATCCAAGCAAAATCAAGGACAGTCTGTGGTTATAGGGGAGATTTGATGTCAGCCCTCCTGAATACCACCCCAGATCCATCAGCAGCTACTGAGTGACCTTGGGGAATGTCCTCGTGTTGTGCTCATCTGTAAAGGACTGCTGCCAGCCTGCCTCCCACAAAGATCAGAGGCTTTTAAGCTATGAAGTGGAAGTTATGGCAATTTATCATGTAGGATGGTTTGATAGCCCCACCTATAATTAAGATTAACTAATACTGAGAGCTGAACTCTGCTATTTATGGTGTTGCCAAACTTCAATCATTAGTGATGATAGTTTCCATGCTATCTGACTCAGGCTGCATTTTGCTCTATGGAACATTTTAGCCAAACAGCTCGTCAATTTCCAAGAAAAAGGCTAGGGAAAAATAAATGGGTTTGCCCATTTGAAAAATCATTGGCAAGCTTTTCTCTAAGAAGTTCTAGTGTCTGTAGGTTTTGATGTAGTGCCTTGGTAAATAACAGAGGTGACTATGAAAATGTGTCTCAAAATGGCCAAACTCTGAAAAACTGTAGCAGAGAGATGATCAGGAAAGAGTTACTGCAGCTTCTAAGTTTAATGTAACCATAGAGTGTTCGTTTATGGACCTGAGAAAGTCCCCACAGTTTCAGTTTTGGCACTAAAACAGTCAGTTCCTTTCTCTCCTTTTTGATATTCAGGCATTACCTGAGAGAAAGCCACCAGCACAAAATGTAGAGATGAAACTATCTGGGTCATAAGGATGAGAAAAGATAAACTGAACTTAGAAGAGGAAAGGGAGGCTTGGAGCTGATGGTGGCCAATTCATCTTGGAATTTCCTTGCTTTAGATTACTTAATTTTCTAACTTTAATAATGTTTTTTTAGCACCCCCATTGGCCCCGTGAACCCCATATTTTGGTGCATGTTATGAGACTGGATTGACAGCTTGAACCATTCACCTTTGTGTTGGCAATGATTTAGTATTTATCATAAAAATAATCTCAGAGCTGTCAAGTTTTAAGCAGCTCCTTGAGTGACAGTTTGCAGAAATAAATGTTTCCCCCTGTTGTAGAATAAAGCATTTCCCATATCAAATGTATAGCAAAGCCCTGAATAATGGTAGAAGCAGCGGTAGCTGTGATAATGGATCACATTTGCCAAATTGCTTTAACCAAGAGTGGTTTGTTGGTCAAAAGCTCAGGAGGATAGGAATAATTAGACAGATGAAGGGAAAAACCAGGTTTTTACTGAAACACAAGAGTTCAGTCCTTTCACCATGGGGTTTTCTGAGTACCACTGAGTATAGGATAGTGCAAGTGAGTCAGAGCTAGAGCCTAGCACCAGCAGTTACTGTCTGGCTCCTCACACTCTGAATGAAGGCAGGTCCAGAGTAAAAGAAAAGCACAGTATTGTCCATGGGGCCAAATAATAATCAGCAAGTAATCATGATGGGTGTCCTAGTTGCTTTTTGTTAACCAGAGGATTGTAAACAGTTAAAGCATTATGGAATATGTCATGGAACTGGCCAGGAGCTGACACTGTGATGTGCAAATGTTCTTGCTGTATCTTCACATGCTTGGCTTGTAGAGTCAATCCACATTCTCAGTTTAGCTATAGCCCAACACTTGCTGAATTTCCCAAGTCTGAGTACTGACTGGAAATGCTCAGCTTTAGGAGCTGCTTCTATACAACAGTTACAGAGTTTCTGCTTGTAATTAATAAAATGGAGATTATGACTCAATGGGTAAAAGCCTCATTAAAACATAATGCCATTTCAAGGGACATCTTTTCATTATTGTGTGTAACAGCCCTCACAGGGATAACAGGAAAGATAAATGCCGATTTTAGCATTTTAATAAGACAGTTTTTATCTGCATTCTGACAGTTTTGCTAACTGTTCCCAGGACACATTGTTATTTTGTAATCACACGTAGAGTAGCTTAGTATATCAGAATAATTGTATTCTATGAGTATGTTCAATTTAGTTTATGCAAACAACAACACATGGCATGGTGAACAGCTATAAAGACATCTATGTGTCTCAGGAGTGGCTGCAGAATATACATGTTTGGTACCTAACTTGAATAGATGCCTTAATACAAGTTTTTGTTTTTCCTTTAGCAATTAGCTAATGATTCCTGAATTGAACTAAGAGATCCAGGGGGATGCAATGGGTGCAAGACAAGGAGAATTTGACCCAGGGGATCTCTGGAGTTTGAAGCCAGGATATTTATAGCTGAATGTAGTTCAAAATCTCATAATTCCCAGTACTTTTTTTCACAGTATTTTCTAAAAGCATTTATGACTAACGTTTACAGTATTACACAACAGAATTAGTCCCCTAACTCTTGTCAGCACTAGTGGATTAGCGTACAGGTGAATTGGGCTACATCTACAGGTGAGACATCTCTGCACTTCTGCAGATCAAAGGACTTATATTATGTTCTACACCCTTGTTATTTGTTGAGGCTTATGGGAATGTTTCCGATTTAAAACAAGCCCAAACTTTTAAAAAGGCATGCTACCGTAAGGTTTAGTCACCGTGACCCAGACAAGAGCTTTAAGTAGACAGCCCACTTCCTTTAACAAAGTCAGGAAACCATTTACAGGAGTTGCGAAGTACTGTTTATATGACATTTCAGGGCTGACACACAGTGATTCTGTGCTTCTGGGGACAGAGCCCAACAAAACTGCAACTTCCGGATTATTCCAGTAAATTCCCCCTTGCTTTATTCCCATTATGCAAGCAATAGATTTAAACCCAAGAAGTTTGATTTTTCCCTTCTGTTGAAAAATTACAGAGGATTAGTGTATCACGTCATTAAAGTGCAGAGAGCCAGTTCAATATGCCAGCACTGCCTAGGAAATGAAATAAGCACTGTCTCAAAAATGCAGTGAGGAAACTGAGGCACCAAGAGGTTAACCTTCAGCTAGACCTAAGTCACGCAGGAAGCCTGTGGCATTGCCAAGAATATTATTCAGATTTCACAGTTCCCAGTCTTGTAACTTAACCACAGCAGAAAACCTCAGGTTTTCTACTTTTTCTCCAGCTTTGTGGGTCTTTCCCAGTTGCTGCCAGGTTTACCATTGTAACCAAAAAGAGCATTAAAGATTTTATAACTCAGCAGTTGCAAAAGGCATTAGCCTATAACTTGATATAGCAATCATTAGCCTGGGTGATGTCTTTAACAAAGCTTGTATTATGGGCCAAGCTGGTAGCACTTTCCAGTATTGATGTTGTCTGACACTTCTCATTATAAGTCCCTGTTTTCAGTTGCTTATAACCTCCTTATACTTGGACTGAAATTTTCCACACTGGATGTCTGCCTCAGGCTGAATTTTTTGAAACTTCTTAGCCCGAACAGTAGCCATCTTTGAGAACTGCGGTAATGGAAAAGGAATTATGTTTAACATCTGAAAAAAATTAGCTTTCATTTGATAGCACTTCCATGCTCTGCACTAAGAGCACAAATGCTGTCAAAGACATGATGGACTCTCTGTCAAGAAGGCATCTTTTATCATCCTGGTGAAAATCTGTCCAAAGTTTGCCCAGTTTTGAAAAAAAATCTACAGTTTGCATGTGCTGGAGATCTGGGCATCTTGTGACTTTATTTCCTGTCCACCTGGGAGTGGTGTCAGTAGAAGGGAGAAAGCTGATTGAAATGCAGAGGGCAGGTGGTGACCACACAAGGACAAGTAGTTTGGGGAACTTCAGGAGATCCAACACAGGAGCTGAGGTGGAGGGGGGGGGGGAGCAGTGGGGTCTTGGGGGCCCAGGACTGGTAGTGTCAACCAAGAAACTGGACAGTGAGTGCAGAAGGGAGAAAGAAACTGACTGACAAGTCAAGGGGGGTGGGAGAAGCAGATTTGCTAATCAGGCTGAGAAAGGAGATCTCTAACAGTAAGTGGTGGGAAGAGGACCTGTCTGTCAAGGACTGACCAGACTCAGGAGGGGAATGAAGGTGGGAAGGACTTGAGGACAGACAGGCTGGGGGACAAGGCTCAGAGCAGAGGCCAAGGTGAGGTCTTGCAGGGCCAGAAGACTGGGATGAGAAAACTGAAGAGTGGAGACTGCTTCGCTTAACGGGATAGGATGAAGGAAGCTAGAAGTGCTTTTGGACAGTGGGGAGGACACAACAATGCCTGAAAGGACTCCTGAGTATCACTGGTACCTTTCTTTCAGCAGACATCTGAAAACCTACAGCTGCACCCTCAGTCCCTCTATATGTGATAAAAACCCACTCTGCTTAGTAACTCAGTAAGAAAGCAGTAGAGTTTTGCAGTGACACCCCAGTCCTTGATGTGGATGTCAGCATCATGTCACTTGATAGAACTGGTCTATCTTTTTAAACCAAGGAAATTTGACCCTCCAAAAAAGAGATATGCTATTATGTAGTTAAAAACTATCATTTGGCCACATGAACAAGAGATATGAAATAGTTGCACAGACAATGTTCTATCCAGATTTTCTTAGATGAAGCACTTGAACGCATAAACTTGCTAAAAGTATTTTACTGTTCAGTTTTCTGTGCAATATTTAATAGCACAGAATTCTGGTTTAAGCATAAATAAGCAGACATGCTGTGGTTTTTGATGAGGTCCTGGACAGACACCAAAAAAAGTTTCACTTCACATGATACCATAAAACTAGAAAATAGTGCATGTTACCCTTTTCAGGTTTCCCCCTCTTTTGCATTTCACTTTTTGTGGACTATTTGAACATATACAGCATATGTCACTTTTATTTGTACATTTCTTGGTTTGACTGAAAGTGCAATTTTATTCTGAAAAGTGATGCATATTTTTAATTATTTAAAATATTTACAAGTTAAATTATGTTTGATGCTCTTCAGCCTCTTTTATACCAATTAAGAAAAAACCTGAATGCTTGGAGGTCTCTCTCTTTTTCTTTATTTTCACTGTAGAAATATTCTGAAAACCAAGACTCATTCCCTGCTCACTCATTTCCACCCCTGTATCATATTCTGTCACCCTCTCTGTTTTGAAGGGGTGCATGAGGCAGGATACAAATTAGGTCACTGAAATGATGCCGATTAAAAGTAACATGTGCTGGCAGCGAATTGTATGGCAAGGTTGTGAACAGGAAACACACTGGCTTTGCCTCCAGAGGAAACATATTGTCTACCCACACCTACAGGAGGCATAGCTTTTGTTCCCTTTATGAAAGATTAACTCCTCCCTGTGTGTCAGAAGGGAATGGTGCACAGTTTAAATACTCCTTAGCTTTCAGCCTCTTGTCATCTTGGCATTTTATTAGTTCTCTGGTCACTACACTAAGAAATGTACCCGTAAATGACAGATGTCAATTGACACGCATCAGAGGCTGACATGAACTGTTGAACATATTAACTAGATATCAAGCAAGTGACCATTTCTGTTCCTCACTACACAGAAGTCTGTGACTAATGTCAAAACATACCATATAGTGACTTTGTAATGTCCAGTCACTTTTTGAGTTTTGAGTTTTACAAATGCAAGCATTTAAGAAGACACGTTCAAGTTGCATAACTTTGCTATGTTACCATTTTTGTCCCATGAAAGGCTGAGAATGCCATTAGGACACTTGCATACATGAATCCTGAATGTTACTCTGATCAGTTGATACTTCTGAACAAGAAATAAAATATTGGGAAATACATCTTCCCAAAGACAATTCTAAAAAATGTAAGCAAATAATTGCCTAATTTGGTGATCTCTATTCTTTCAGGTGGGATTCCATAAGGGGAGAGCCTAGTCCTGAGTTTGCCATGTTGCTGTGAGGCTGTCAGCAGTTGCTGAGTCAGGGCAGACTCCTGTTCTCTCCAGCACAGTTAGGCTGGCTGTGGAGGGCTAAGAAGAGGCAGGATTGGAAGGTAGTATTTCTACAGAGTAACACTAAGTAGGGAGGGCTCTTAATGCATATGCATGTTAAGTGAGGGCGAGAATCTTAAACTTACTTTTCCTACTTGCAAAGGGATGAAACTTCAGCTGGTTAAAATGTAAAATCCTGCAGTATAAAAAGTATGACACACTATTTAATAATAAAATGATTGTTGTACTTCTGTGTCCCAGATACTGGCTTGCTGCTGTCATGGCTCTGTCTTCTAAAATACTAAGATAATGCTTGCTACTGCTCGGTTATTAAGATGTAGCACAATCTTCTTTTCCTACTAGAGAAAGTCAAGGTTGAGGTAGTGCACTCCTGGAGTTTTCTTTCATGTTTGTGTAGGTGAATGGCAGTGTGAACTGACAGCACAGAAGGGCATATCTGAGAGGCAAGGCTACGTGCTGTAGGGCTGGGACAGAACCGTAGAAGGTAAAGAAAGTAAAAGTCTTCAACAGTACTGCAGGGAGGCCTGAAAGAACAGCAAATAACCAGTCAATACTTGGAAAGCACAAAGCACAATCTCTAACGTGGGCATCTGATACTCTTAAGGATAAAATTCCTGAATCTGAATAGCTGAAGGAATGTCTACTGACATTAAAAACTATGAGATGAAAACTTCTCAAGCTTTTCTCACAATTTCCACAAAATTTGAAAGTGATTACAGAGTGACACTTTTTCCTCCCATATGAGCAGCTGGAGCTTATGTAATTAAAGCAAATGTCTCATCTCTCTGAAGCTCTCCAGAGTTGCTTTGTTTTCTCTTTCTATTTACTGTGTCTTCCCTGTTATTTCCTACAAATTCTAGTTTAACATTACCAGTTTTGTGGACTTTCAGCAACGAGGAAGCTGTGCAGTTGACTCATTGTTGCATGAACATACAGCTTGTGAGTAAGGGAAACTGTAAACATTGAAACAGCCTTAATTGTTCTGGGATTTTTTAAAATTATAATTAGAAGCAAAAGCGATTTTGGTTTGGCAGTGTTGTTTCTCAATATTGTCTGCCCTGTTAACAGTCAGCACAGTTCCTGCCTGTGATTTAGTATAATCTTCAAAAAGGGATGTTCCCATGAAATGCAACGTCTCCATTAGGTTACATCAGAGTAGAACAGGAGTAGAAGAGTAAAATAGAAAAAGGAAAGAAAAAACCATTTTCTTATTTGCCAGATTTTCCCAGTGGGCTCTAATTATGACCGCAGTTTATTAGAGCACATTTCAGACCTCTCTTTAAATGGTCTGCTGTGCTTGCATGGAGTACTTGCGACTTCAGCAGGACTCCCCTCATAAGCAGTTCACCCACATGTGATCAGTTGCAGTATAGAGGGTTTAGTTAAGGCTGTGGCAAGTTTAGACAATGGATGCTTCATAGATGTTGGAAACTATTTGGAGTGAAAAGAACTAAGGACATTATATAAAAAATCCTCCACTCCTTTATTTCCACCAGCTTATATAATAATTTGATGCTATGCAAAAAGTGAGAGCTAAATCCTCATCATTTGAAACAGAGAACCAGGTTGGAGGTATTGCACATTGCCTCATCTGCACTTGAGCTCTCTGGACCAATACCTTATCAGGACTGTCGCAAAACTGTGAGTGGCCTTGGGTCACTCACTTATCTTTCTCTGCCTCAGTTTCCCGTTGAAGACGATATTGATTTCCTCTCAAAACATGTAGAAATGCACAGGATAGATACCTGCAGCATCTGCAATATCAGCACAGAGTCACAACTCGTCTATGTGTCATGTAACCACTCTTTTTTCACCCTCAGTTATTCTTGACTCCCAGGTATTCCTGAGTCATTACGATTTTACTAAACTCTCTATCTAGGAAGTGTAGATTATTAGTTGGTTAGTGGACTTTTGATGACTTTAATGAGGCAACACTGTTCTTGAAAAATGTATTGTAAGATCTACTGTTAATTAAGCTGCCACTTGAAAAAATAATTATGGGGTAATTAGAAGGTAGGCTCATCTTACAAAGAGTAAATGGATAAATTCTTTGGAGTCATTTTATTACAGGGTCAAACAATGTACCTTGGTCAGAATTGGAGTTTTATACAAGTATATTCATTTGTTTCCATTTCCGTTTTCTCCTTTCTGCCCCTTGCTAAAACTCACCTACCCCTGACAGTTTTAGGACTGATGTTCTATCTGCCTGCCTTTAGAAAGGGATTTTTTTCCTTTTCTTTTGGCCCCTTTTTCCTTTTCATTTAATAGGGCCAAGTCTGCATTTAGTAGACATCTCTGCATGCCTTCATAATACAAGGCAGTGAAGAAGAAATACCCAAAGCAAGAGTGTTTACCCCCAGAAGGGCAGAGAAAGCTAGTGACAGAGCTATCCAGTTTACGCATGAGGCATTTAGTTGTGCAAATATTAGATGACAAGTCAATAAGATACTAAATTTTTTAAGAGCAGGAAAGCCAGGTCCCACATGAAGCAGCCACAGATCAAGTAGAAAGGATTTCAGAGACATAAGCCATGAGACAAAGCTTATATTTTAGGGCAAACTCAGCACCTTTTCTAGCAGTGATTGTCAATTCTCTCTCCCCTCTTTTTTTCCTCCAAAGACTTGATGTTGACCCTTACTCAGGTTTAGCAGCACTGTACTCACATGGCAACTTCACTGAAACCAATAGAGACTGAAGTACTATTCAGCGCATGTGTCAGAGCCAACACCAGGTCCAAAGAAGTTAAATATTTGTCTGCTTTTGCTTTTTATACAGGATGCAGAAGGTCTCCAGAACTACAGATGCAGAGAGACAGAAGAAAAAAGAGCGAGCTGTCTGTGAAGAAAAGATGGCAAACAGGCAGATAAATCTGAGGCAATCGATGTAGCAGCATTAAGAGAATTAGGACTAGCAGACAGCATGGAGGCATTTGCCTGCTATATGTTTTGAAAGCCATCCGTTCTTGTGCCTAAGCCACTGATAGAGACAGATTTCTTTGCTGTCAATTACATTGTAAAGAACGCAGCTGGCACCGAGATCTGTGCCCCTAGTTGGTCCTGTAAAGGGGAGTCTTTGTAGTCGAACAATGCTTCCGGACAAATTACACTCTGATGACCTCACAAAACTCCTGTACCTTGCGAAGGGGAAGTCAGTCTGGAGCCTAACGGGTCTACAGATTGAATCTTAGGGCATAGGTGATGCAGAAATGAATCAGGTTTTACATCAAGCTGAAGCACAGACGAGAGGAATAAGAAGAGTTCTTTGTAGACAGGAAAGGGATCTCCTGACTACAGAAAACCACCAGGAATTTACAAGAAAACTATCAAATCTTACTGGTGCACAGCAAAACAATCCTTCTTAAAGGCATGTTTCTATTCCTTTTCAGAAAATGCAAATGAAATATTGCCCCATGGCAAAGTTTAAATTATACCATTCACCTTGTTTCACTCTCATGACAGGCACTTTGCTCCTGTGAGGTCTTTGGCACCAGTCTCCACCTGGCCCTGACATCTTCTTCCATAACTGTTAGCAGCTGTCCACAAGCAGGCCATAATACTGACCATAATCATGTCTGGAACAGCCAGTTCAGACCCACAATGCCACTAAAATGCACCTCTTTTGCACTAGGTGTAACTACCCAACAGCTTATTTCCCACCTGGGACATCCAAATGTGAAAATATGCTGTTCCATTACAAGTGAGTTTCTTTACATGGTCATTAGCTGTGGATCTGGACCAGCAGGCAGTGCTACCCTCCCTCTCCATAACACTAAACCTCTGCTCTGTAAACCCAATTTGGGACAACAGTTGCTTCATTTTAAGCAGTGATTTGAGACCCATTGCTGAATATCTGTCATCTTCACTTTAAACAAAGAACTACTGTTGATTTGTCTCTTACCTGTTCTATAGCCAGTGTTATTGAGATACACGGCGAAGGTACGTGGCTCATGAGTAGCCTGCCATGAGGGAGAAGAGCAGTTTTCGTTGTTGGTGTATATGTTGTGGTTGTGCACATACTTCCCAGTTAACATGGAGGAACGCGATGGGCAGCACATTGGGGTGGTTACAAATGCATTGATAAAAGTGGCCCCTCCATTCTCCATAATCCTTCTGGTTTTATTCATCACTTGCAAGGACCCTGAAATAAGAGGTACTGATCATCACTGTGCTGAAAAAATTAGTTAGAATATATTGGCTGCTATTATGTTATTAAAAGTAAAGTATCAGTGATTAGCTTGCCTTTGGATATCCATCTGTTCTACTCTGTAGTTTAGGTAATGTTAGGAGAAAAGATAAGATTTTTATTATATAACCAAAAATATTTTTCAGGATTCCAGAAATACTGAGTTTTTTCTCAGACTTCAAGAAGTTAAAATACAGACTAATCTAGAAATACAATGTTAAAGCATTAGAACTGTATCAAATTTATAGGTCAATAGTTCTTCAAACATGGCTGTAGGAAAACAGTATGTTACACAGACTGCATCATTAGTCAATGTGCCAGTAAAATACGTAAAATGCTGACATTACCAATGAATCTCTTACAATTCTTTCAATTTTATCAGCTAAGATCAGAGAGAGATTTGTCAGAGAGAGAGAAAGAGGGAGGAAGAGAGAGGAAGGAAGTAGAGGAGGGAGTGAGAGATGGGAGAGGAGAGAGAGTTCAGTAACAATTTTTCTAGAGGAAAGTTTCTGTGGACATAGGATCAGCATGTTTGACTCCGATAATAAAGCACTGTGCTCAAAATCAGCTTTTGGGGATAAATTTGTATGCAAAAAATATTGGCAAAATTCAGCACCTTTCTCAAGAAATTACACTGATCCAGTTTAAAGAACAAAAACATTTTTTGCATCCTTCAAAACATCTTCATGAACAACAAAGTGAGACAGGCAAGGCTTGCAAATTTCTGACTGCAGAAAGACTGAGAAGCTCCTGATAGGGTCTGTCAGTGTTTGCTGACAGCTGTCAAACTTTGCTCTTTCTGTTACGTGACAGAGCAGAGATTGAGGGGTGAGGGTGAACAGTGGATATGTCAGTATGTGCCCAGGAAACAGGGTTGTGAATTGTAGTACTTGCAGAGTTTTGGTGGTAAAAAGAGGTTTCTGGAATTCTCTTTTTTTTTTTTTTTTATTGGTTTTACAATTAATTTTGCACAGTTGACAGTTGCAGGTTTAAATCCATTGATTCCACTGATACGATAAGTTTTACTTGGTGGTTTTCTTTGGGTCACTTGAAAATCAAATAAAAACACAGTTTTAAAACAATGCAAGACATGACTGTAAAACCACAAAACTGCCACGGAGGCTCAACTTTAGGTGTAAACATTAAAATCTCACAAATTATCTTACTAGTTAAAGTTAAGCGTACTCTGTTTTGCTTTTTGGGCTAAAGAGTGAGTGCTGAATATGAAATCTTTTGCATCAAAATTATTTGGTTAAAAAAAGGAAGAGGCAGTTAGTTTTTCAGCATTTCCTCGTGCAGTGCCAATGTCTGTGTCTTTAAGGATACATTTAATACCCTGCATATAAGTCACCATCATTTTGGACTCTTCTAAATGCAGAGCATCTGTGTTCATGCTTTCCTAAACTCAACACAGACAAACCCCATGTGTTTAGAGATATAGAGAAGTAGGAGAGTAACTGAGAGGTCCCTGAACACAAAAGGTCTCCATTTGTATGAGTGGGAGCGTTTCACTGAGTTATTGAGTAAAAGTCAAATGAGAGATCATCCTTGTTCTACATGCCTTTATCTCGGAACCTAGGCAGAATTTTTCTTTTTAGTATTTGTCTTGTTTGGTTTTGGTTTTGCCATAGCTCTCCTGTTTTTGAAATGTCACAGTTTATTACTGAGAGCTCAGCTGTAAAGTGCTTCGAGGTCCTCAGAAAGTGCTCTGTTCAGGTACACTAATGCACTGTAACAGCAGCAGAGCTGATGTGCACTTTCATGCCTCTTTACATTATAAATGAATAGCTGTTAGAGCACTTCCTCATTCCTCTGCTTGGTCAGCCCTCTGCTCTTGCAAACCTGCTGTTTATGAGTAAGTTTTTCCTCCAGGTATGCACTTACTGACACTGATAATAGATTTAGCCCCTCTGGAAATTCTGGAATAGACACTTCAAAGCAGGTGAGACTTCCTCATTTGGAAAACAAAACACAAGTAGGAGATAAAACTTGCTGATATAAGTTATAATCCTTTGCTGTCTGTGGCTCTCCTCACAGCTTGTGCTCTTTACCATCTGGCCTAGAGTCTTCAGGGCACACGTACTCAGGTGCTGTCTGACAGCAGGACACTCGTGCTTTACGTGACCCTCAGGAGAACCTGAGGGGAAACCAGATAACCAGGAACAGCCACTTTGGACAAAGAAGTTAGCAAGTTTTGTCAGGCAAGAAATTCAGTGTCAGTTCTCAGTCTATTCTCATATATCAAGAAATATGTTTAGTAACCAAGGTTTCATAGCAAGTCTTGAAGTTGCTATGCATTTTCATCCAGGTGTATCACAGGTGGGCATCTCTACAAAGGGATAGCCAGAGCCACCTTGTCTTTATGAGTTGTACGCAAGGCCCCAGGAAGGTGATGGACTTTCTCAGATCTCAGCACATATCCACACTTTTTCAGCTCATGTTTTTTAGTGCTTTAGTTCTAGTGAAGATGGAAAGCAAACCAGGCAAATTATGTCTGATCTGATGTATCCAGATGATGCTGTAATCTCTTCACCCAGTGCTGTACTCAGTGGATGGTTTATATGGATTTCACTGGCTAATGCATTAGGCTGTAAACAAGGGTACAGAAAAAAAGAATTGTCTCAAATGGATTTTTCCCTTTCCTTTTTTAACCTTTTCCCACTTCTCTGACATCTCAAAGGCCTCTGAGTTAGAAACACTGGAACTACCAACATATTCATTAGTTTTGACTCCTTTCTGACATTATGCAAGATATTAGTTACAGTGAGGATTATAAGAGTGATTTTGGGGGATCATGGTTTGAGTTACTGATGTGTGCAAGTGATAGAGAATCTGGAGGACAGGGGAAGAGACTAAAACGTGAGCAAAAAGTTGGAAACACCTGTACTCATGCCCAAACAGAGCACAGACCTGACCCCAGTGAGAGCTCGGACCACTGCCCTGAAGAGCAGCAGTATGTTGGCTCCAGGGGGGGCAGTAGTTCTGGGAAGTTGTGGGTTCTGGGAGCTGGTCCTCTGCCTTGAGCAAGATGCCCATTTGCCTCAGTGTTGGGCAGTTATTTCTCTACCCTCAGGATCTTGGCGGGGGAAAGAAAGTGCACAGAAGCACAATTTAACTAGTCATTTCCCAGGTTCTGGGCCCAAGTATTTGCTGAGTTTCTTCAACAGCTGTGGGCCAGGCTGCTTCACACAGCTTAAGTTGCCATCCACCAGCTGATCTGTGATATTCTTCCTCTGTGACACATTCCTCCCAGCATAGATAGGAACTGACTGGAGTTGTGGAGCAATTTGTGGGTTTTATCTGGTAAGTTGAATGAGACAACAGCTCTGCCGAACTTCTTTGCATTCAGAATGCAAAACTCAGGAGGATGGTGCAGATTGATAGGAAGATGTGCATGTTCCTATGTTTTGAGCACTAACTAAATGCAAGCTCCCTGCCTCTTGTAAATTTTACTTTGGATAACTCCCCTGTATATCATTTGCATTCAGGCAGCTGACTATTTTGGTTCAATGCTTATACATGCTCTGAAGACAGATCCTTCTTGATTGAAGTCTATAATGTACCTTATATGCTTTTATGTTAAAGCAGCTTTTTAAAACAGCTTTTAGAAATATTCATGCTGGGGATACAATAACAAATAATCCATATTGAGAGACTTTCAGTCTTATGATTTTTGGATATCAGTGCCTAAGTTTTATTCTGTTTGTGGCAGAAAGTGTTACTTCCCATTGACCTTTGGGAAACTTGAGACTTTTCTCAGGAATCACTGAAGGGCAAGGGGATAATTCACACATGGAAAACAATATGGCTTTACTTTACAAATAAGCGGAATGATTTATTAGCAGAAGTGCAAATAATACAGTACAGTAAGTCTTGGGGCTGAATCCTGTTTCCTGTGAAGTGATCTATGAAATGGGGAAACCTGTGTCTTCATTTAATGCAGTAGGAATGCACACACATCCAGGCTATTCCTCAGCTGACTGCTAATAGGAGCCAGAGTGCCCTGCAAACATCCAGAGCAGCTTTCAAAGAGAGGAGCTCCACAATATGAACTAAGTGGCTTGCCACATCCTTCCTCCTCTTTCACCACTTTCAAACCCTCTCATAAGACTGAAGACAGCAAGTCGGTAACGTTGTTCAGAGACACATGTCTGCTGACCTATCTTCCCCAGTGCCCTGGAGAAAGTAGGCTCTTTTGGACCACAGAAAAGGAAGATATGACTTGACACTTTTAATGAAATTTTCAGAATGATTCTATCAAGAAGAAATTAATTCCTATTGTAATAATTATATTTTAGGCCAAAAATAGAACAGGGAACAGCCATTCATTATGCAGCATGGTTAAACAGAGCAAACATTTGAAAGAGTGAAAAATAAAAAAGATAAGATGTGCTCAGATCTAAAGTCCTGGTCTTGGAGCTCTGCTCCATAAAAGCACTAACTCTTAGTCATGAAATATAGTTTATTAATTATGTTCTTGTAACCCTGAAGGACTGTGTAAATTGTTATTGCATCATGACAAATACAAAAATGCTATCAACTAAAGAATTGCTTTCAGATCTAGACCACTTTTTGTCTACAACTTTCTGACTTAAAGTATGTGATTTTAGAACAAATGTACAATTTTTATAAGTTTTCTGGAATGAAGCATTTTGATTTTTCAATGTCATATGGCATTTTGTTTAGAAATTCACTATACTTTTATTAAAAACATGTCTTTCATTAAAAAACACTAAGAATGCAAGATTTCATTTCAAATTGATTTGCCAATTTTTCACCTTTTTGATCTTACCTCCCACCCCCAAAACTAAAATATTTGCTTGGGGGTAACCTAAAATGATCCTCTTTCTCTCCTTGATTTTTCACTTTGGGCAGTGAACCAAAAAATCAGTTATATGCATAACTACCATTAATATCTTTCTAACTTACTTAATGGAAAACATTCAAAGGCCTCCTGGAACATCATCCAAGTGTTTTAACTTTTTCCACCCTAAGAAAAATATGTGAAAATCACTTCTGGCTGGTATGTCCAGGGTGTACTCAGATATTTAGTATACTTGTGAAAGCAAAACTACCCTATTTTTATACATATAGCACAGTTTTAAAGCAGATGGATTTTAAACAATTTAATAATTCATAGAAATATTAGGCTTATGTCCTGAAACCAGACCAGTTTGTCTGTGTGCACAAACATGTCAGATGACATACATGCATGTTACAAATATGTGGAGAATATAGATACTCACTTATACAGCACTGAGGGAAAGGTTAACCTCATAAGGCTCAAATTTTTAAGTGCTGCAGAAAGTCACAAATTGAAGAAGGGCTTTTGATGCCAGTTTTTTACCTGTATGTCCTTGCATGTAATATTAAATATTTTTACGGTGGTGATAAAAGCCTTCCATGGCAGATTTTGATAAGCATATATTTCCTAAAGTCTGTAATTAAATGTGATGAATGCTATTAAATAATATTTGTTAACTCATTTTCCAAACTCGTCCCACATTCTGATATTGTTCCAGGATCAGTACCTTCTCTGAATTTAAAGTACTTTCTGCTTGGCAGAAATTACTGAAAGACATGTGATGAAACGAAATAGCAAATAAATTATTTCTCACCTAGTTCCACATCTTGATCATCTGTGAGTACAAGGATGATATTTGGTCTGATATTTTTTCGCTCCTGCTGCACACGTCCTCTGAACCTCGGGGACTTGATGGTGGAACAGTGACCTGTTAGCAATTCAGTACTGAGCACTGCCAAGATGAGTGCAAACCAAGAAGACTTCATAGTAGTTCCAGTATTTCAATGGAAAGACTGATCCAGAAGTGCCTGAGCTCTAGTTTTCAAGACCTGTAGGGAGGAAAAGAAATTCTGTTCAAGCAATAAATAAACTTCCAGTTACACAGTGAAAGGATGACACTTAGGGAAGTCAAGCCTGACACATACCATTTAACATGATTATAAGTCATATTGTTGAGTAAGAGCTTTATTCTGTCATTTTCTAAGAATAAACTCGGTCATTCTGCAACTATGTTTTCTCAAATAATTTTTGCTTGAAGTCATGCCACTGCCTGCATTTTGTATAGGCATGACTTCTGGTATACTCCTCACAGTGCTGCTTCTCCTACACCCCACGCTTCTTTTTATGCAGTTTGTTCCTTACATTCAGTACCTGGGCGCAGTAAAAAATTGCTGGGATGCAGACTTGCTCAGAACATCTGTAGGAGGAGCCCTGTAAGAAGAAGAAAGCAGAAGGCTTGTCAGTCAAAGACCTCAGTACTGTGGCTGTGCCTCAAAGTCTCCAGAACTGTTCGTTACAGCTTCTTTCTCTGTCCTGAAAGAAGAGTAGAAAAATTTTGCATTTCCCCCAGCTCCCCTACTTAATTTAATACCATACCTACACAGTGGTTATCTGGCACTTTGGCTGCTAGAGATAAAGGACATATATCTCATGTCACCAAATGCAGGTGCTTTTCCAGCATTTATAGTCAGTCTGATGTTCTGAGAATAAGAGTTAATTCCAGCATATGGCACCTGGCAAGCGATAAAGCTATTTTAGGTTAACTCACCTGCATGAGCGACTAAACCCTTGCAAAGCAGAGGGGAGAGCATGGCTGTCATTTGCAATCTGCATTGGATCACTACATGAAAAGTCATCTTCCCATCCACAAGAAAGCTCATATTAAGTGACAGTCCAGATGATCTTACCCAGCATTGTGAAAGAGCGTAACTGTCCCTCAATCAATCAGCGATGGACCTGAGTGCCTCATCCATAATGCACAGTACCTCTGGCACAGCCTTGTCCTTGATACTCCAGACTTGGCTCAGTACGTTATCAGAACCCTTCTCCGTGCCTGTCAGTCAAACAGCCTTGCTTTTGTAAGACCTGATGCAAGCACAGAGGCTTGGCTTTGCTGCAGCAGATTTAAACCTGTGACTGAAAATGACTGATTGGCCCGAGGAGGAATGGGTAACCACTTACACTTTAACATTTTTGGCATTACTGACTGAAGCTCTGAAAAACCATCCTGTTACACAAGGGAAGGGAGGGGATATTCTGAGGGCAAAAAGGAAGGGGATGGGAAAGAAACCGCAGAGTCGTGCCTGCTCCCTCCAGGGTATTGACCTGTCACATACATTCCTTCTGTTTTTATTTTGGGACTATGGATAAAGCAAGGAGACATTGGTCAATAAAAAACCCCCACAAAACCACCCAAGCCCAAGAGCATTCAAGACGTCTGCCCAAGGGGAAGCCTATATGGGTACTGGGGTGCACATTATATAATTAGACTGGAGCATAATTCGCAAGATGGTCTGTGCACCCACACCTGGGACTTCATATTGAGACATGCAACATTAACTACAAACAGATTAAAAAGCAGAAATAATTTAATGAGAGCAACACAGAAGACAAAAAGGGCCCCATCACTCACCTAGAAATGCGTTAATAGGAAGGTGCTCTAAATTTCAGGGGAAGAAGCCATAGGAGAGGGAGGGGATGGGACTTGGTGCTGGACTGCTAGAAAAAGGATCGTGTTCTTGTTTTCACATACACCTTTTATTTTAAGCTTCACAAGCTAAACAGTTTCATGCTCTTCACTCTGGCAGGCTGTAATTACACCAGAAGAGTGTGAACGTCTTTAAAAGGAAAATCTAAGTGTCTGTTGCAGAGAAATCTTGTCTTTCATTGTCTCTGCACCAGCAAACAATCCAGCCTCCGACTAACATTAGAACACTGAAAAGCCAATACAGGGGATCGGCATTTAATGTTAAACGCCATTTTGGTGATTACACAACATTCAGATAAGTAGACAGGAAGTCTATAATTAGTCTGGACTTAATTTTAAAAATAGTTCAATTTCCATGTATTTGTTCTAAGTCACATAAAAGGTGACAAAAGCCCCGAAGGCCAGGGTTACCGGAGAAGTCACCCTTCTTACAGACACCAGACACCACATGGTCTTGATGCAAAAGCAGAAATACAATTTCTCTAAATGTCTGATCTTTAAATAGCAAAACTTTGACTCACCTCACAAAGCACAAAAGGCTACATGAAGTAAGACTCAGTGTTTAGTTTCTTACCTCAGTTGTACCGTACAGCAAACTTTTTCAGACAATGTTGACCCAGAAAGTGCAGTCATCCTGACTGCACTGAGCAAACATTGGCATCAACGTGTTTGAATAATCCCCCCACAGCACGAAAATGCAAGCTCCTGACAATTACACCTCAGTGCTAATAAAATTTACACTAATCTAAATGAACGTTAACAAGTATTCTTGATTTCATCCTCTCTGGGATATATTAGTTAGTTTTAAAAAATTCTTTTGCTTTAGCAAGTTAGGGCCACGTTAGGCAAGTCTTTTCTAGGAAAAACAGCATAAAGGGTTTCTTTTCCAACTCTATTTTTTCCCCTTGATGGATAAAGGAAAATATCAGGACTGATCTACACATATAAAATTAATTATCCAAGTTTCATTGAATGGCTCTTGCACAAGAACACAGTAATACCATCTTTTGTTGCTCATAACTATTTCAGTTTTGCATATGACAAATCTTTATTAAAAGCTGATCTTTGACAACTTGTCCTTTTACAGCCTGTTTTCCAGTCCTAGAAGGAAAAGAAGTAAAGAAAACTGTCAAAATACAGGCTTGATAGGGAAGACAAGGCTGCAATGTTTGTGTTGGATACTGGCTGGTAGTCTACAAATGCCCCTACAGACACTGTAATTTGTCTTGAGAAATAGACGAAAATGGGAGAAATCCTAAAAGGGACCTTTTCAAATTCACTTGGGGAAATAAGTTTTTGTGCAGTGTTCAGAAATCAAGACAATACTATAAAATGCTTCTCTCTAGCCAAGTAAACAAGTGCTTATGATAACTTCTATATACGCTATTTGGGAAATTTAAATTATATTTTTGTTATAGAACATACCTACGACAACTGAAATGTAGTCAGTAAATAACTGAAACCAGAGAAAGCCAAAGAAACTATTTTTCCTCATCTGGATATAATTTTTTTTTCAGTCATTCTTTTTTTTTCCACAAGAGCACAAATTCATAGTTTGTACTCACCCTTCAAGGGATAACATCTGAAAACTTGGATC
Organism: Strix aluco; assembly: GCF_031877795.1. Lineage (NCBI taxonomy): Eukaryota > Metazoa > Chordata > Aves > Strigiformes > Strigidae > Strix > Strix aluco. The sequence goes on from NC_133931.1 coordinate 36,976,964, forward strand.
TTTAGTTGGTTCTATGCTGCTAGTATTATAACAGGCAGTTCAAGCACTCGTTGGCATGGAGAATTAATTACCTGTGAAACTTGAATTACATTGGCAGGGCACTGTGAAGAAGGGCTACAGTGCCACTTCATGTGATGTGGCATAAAAACTAGGAGGACTTTATTTGTAGGTCTCTCATGAGAATATCATTCGGTAACTAGGAAAAAAGCAAAAAGTAGAATAGTATCTTTTGAAACCATTCATAGGTTTTATATTAATTTTGGCCAAGAAATGTTTAAGATTTTCAGTGCATTGGCTGAAAGTGCTTAATTTGGGACACAACAAAAGACAGCCAGTTTTCAAAAAAAGAGCATTTTCCCTTTAAAAATCCACTTTGTTTTCATGTCCACATTTTCCACTATGTTCACTTAGAGTGCCGTTTCATGTTTGGCCAATAAAAATCTGTCCAGAATCATGCACTTTGTATATGAAACAGGGCGCTGATTATCTACTAGTAGTCTCCATTGTAAGCTTTAAAGATGTGTAGACTTCTACATATTTAATATTCTACAAATGTGTCTTCCACATATCCTTGCTTAGGGAATCTGGCTTATCTGAAAAAATGTCTTTCTTGTTTGTAAATCTGAAATCAAATGTGAGGATAACTAGTAAGGATACTGGACATATGTCGATCCCCAATACTATGGGCTATGCATTGCCCCAGATCAGTAATTCATGACAAAGTGATAACAAAGGGCAAAAAACTTTGTCTTCTCTGCACCAAAGTGTTGGTGTTTTCTTTCGAGCATGAGCAGTGATGACAGCATATCATCCAAAGTCATAGGTCAAGGCCTGCTTTCTAGTGGCCTTTCCTTAGAAATAGAAATGGATTAACTCTCACCAATAAAGGAAACATCAGTAATAATAATAATAATAATAATAATAATAATAATAATAATAATAATAATAATAATGTGGACTGTGATTTTGGAGCTTGAGAATCAGAATTCCGGTTTCTGCTCCCCTGATATTAGTAATAAATGTGCCCAGTGAATTAAGAAGGTAAAGCACCACAATGATCCCAAATCAAGAGAGTCCTAATGCAGTAGCAATATTGTGGTTAAATACTTTGTCCCTCATTACTATCCAGTATCCTACTGATTATTTCTCTGTACTTAGATTTCCCTGTCCCCGAAAATTGACATAGTTGTATGTAATTAATCTATAGTCCACAAACAAACATTTTGTTACTTAGGACATTTTTGAGATTTGCTGACAAGTGCTAGGAACTTGCACAAAAATATATAAAAAGCATGGAAAAGAAGCAGAAGTCCTTGTCATTACAAGTGATAAATTGCCTCATTTCCTTTATGCAAAAAATCATCTTGGATAATTTCTTCTTACAGGTTTATCTGATAAACAAATGGATAAAACCTCTCAAACAAGCAAAATCTCAGATATCAGTCACCAGAAGAAAATGATCTTTCCTTCCTCACCCCAAAGCAGAGGAGCATTATCTTGCTATGTATTTTATCTATGTTTTGCTGACTTGACTGTTTTAACCTTGATGTTGTTTTTTACAGGAATATGACTCCAGTGTTCTCTGTTTCCTTAAAATCAGACTCTCCATAAGAAATGTGAAAAGACAAAGGACAACAAGAAGAATTCTCATCATTCATAAAAAGCAGAGTAGGGATTCTGCTATTGACAGCATTTTGTAATTTGCAGTATGACCTTGGAGGTTGGTCACATTGGTGGGCACCTGGTCAGCAGCATTTCAAAAACCTGCCAGTCTGCCTATAGTGCCAGAAATCTCTGTCATTCATTGGCATTGTGTTAACTGGAGGTGGCTTCACCCACCAGTGTCCCTGCAAAGGTCAGATTTAGTAGTTTATGCCTAACATTTTCTGTTCTTTCTTTTAAAGCGAAATATGTCCACCTAGCAATGCTGCTGTACTAAAAAATATTTTGCATACATGGAAACTCCAGGGTGAGAGGGAATGAAAGGGATTTTCTCAGCAACATGCATACAGTTTCTGTGAATCTTTGATGTTTATGTCAAAGGATGGATAGACCTCTTAAAGCCTTACATAGTGTAAGCTATGAATCATAACAGGTGTGTGGTTAGACACCCAACAAAATTAGTAATTTCATGAGATTAGTAATTTCATGAAGATTATGCAGACAGATTTAAGTTAAATAATAAAAGGTCAGGGAGGCAAGATGTTCATCTGTACCAAAGCAACCTAGTGGTTCAGAAGTCTTAAATCTCTCCTTAAATCACATTGCCTTGATGACTAGAGGGTTATAACACCCTACAACAACAACGACTCTCAATTTCACTAATACAGTGAAGCACTTAAGTGGAAGAAGCAGTTGATGGATGACTGTTTTAAGTGTAGTAATGTTAATGCTCTCCTCACATTTTACACTTCTATCTTGTATTTAAAAGGCAAACACTGCAATCTCAGACTACCAGGCATGACTGCATAAATCTGCGGGTCAGTTTCCTGTGGGAATATCAAGACTGCAGCCATGGGAAACACATTTACAGTACAGCAGAAGTGAGGAAAAAGCAAGACCTACCATCTCTTCTTAAAGGTTAATCCCCTAATCTTAGTTGTAAAGTATAGGATTTACAGTGAACACAAAGAATGTAGTTCCTATCTGGGTCTAATCTAATCATTACCTACTGGATTTCCAACACACTTTATTAATCAATCAGTTATCTGCTCACCCTCCAAATGTAATCTGTGTATTATAATGATGTATCATCAGTGCCTCAGGCTAGATTAATTTAAAGTAACTATAATTTCAAGTAATTGCAGGCAGGGAGAATCATAACCTTATATTACGTTTTTACATTGTAATTTTGCAAACAGTTACAGACAGGAAAGGAAAAAGCCTGCAGTGACTTGAAAGTATAATGTACACTTGCTAAGCCACTTTTATAACTTTGTACAGGTTAAAGGATATTCTTAGTAGGTAAAAGTTTCCAACACTTCATATGTCAGAGTAAACCAACAAACTCCAATAACATTTAAAAAATACATAACTGTGGAAGAAATGATCTGTCTTTGAGAAAAGGAAAATATGTCTTTGATTGTAATGCTGTTAACATAGTTGAAAAAAACATTAAAGAAGATTAAAAATAATATTTTTATATTAACTTCAAATCAGTGAAAGTTTTAAAAGAAAATTCCAGCATATTTTTCAGTAAAAAGAGTGCCTACTGCTAAGCTACAAACTTCTGATAATATACAGTTACTTAAATTTATTTCTCACCATCTGATTTACTTTGTTTTAGAATTTCATATTTCAACACAGCCAAGAAGTGCACTTGTCATACAAAGGAGCCTGGTATAATTGAGCCAGATGACGTGCCCCACAAGTAAAATCAGCCATTCATGAAAGCTGGTCACCAGAGGCCATTTCAAACAATGCACATTTCAAAGTAATCTAAAGTAATCCCTTTTCTCTACTGATTTGGTTTCCAGGCAGCCTTAAGCACATGTGTGCAGCAAACAGGAGGCTTATTAAAACCTGATGTTATATTGGAAGTTATAATGCCATTGCCTTGTGATTGAATTCCGTGTCTGTTAGTCTTCAAAGAGAGGGAAAAAAAATCAATTAAATTTATATGCTTATTAAACATGAGTGTCATGATATGTGCAGTTTATTAGCACTTGCTAAATAATTAAGACTGAGAAAGATAATTAGATGTGCACTAGGCTCCAAACAGGCTTCTGATATCAGATTTTTTTTATCTTTAAAGAAAGTGGTTTTCCAGCTACCGGGTAAAATAATTGCTAAAAGACTCCAAGTGTTTTTCAAATACAAAGAGTAAACTCTGTGTATGAAGGAATTTCAGGCAATTTTAAAATTCCATTTTAAAACCACATATCTTTGCTGTATCCCTGCTCACTTCAGCAGTGTGAGGCATTATGAAAACATACTGTACAATAACACACTGATGATTCAGTGATCCAGTAAGTAGTCTTGAGTTGTGAGATCATATCACAGAGGTGAACAACAGTGACACAGTTTGCACATTTCTTTAAGTTCCCATTTAAGTCCACCAGCTTCAGAAACTGTGAAAGATCATAGCTTTTCGTGTTTCCTTTAGATAGAGAACTCTTTCAGTTTAAAAAGCTTCCTTCCTATATATGTTTATTCCCCTCAATGGTCTGCAACTCTCTTTGAAAGAGGGATTTTTGATTTTTTATTTGATAAACAGTTTGTTTTCCTAAATAAATGGATTTGATTAACTTGAATATGAATACAGCATCTTTAGCACAGAATATCTGTGGATCTACATATATAGGAGAAGACAGAGAACATGCCCCTTTTCTCATGGTAATGTATACACCTCCATTATCACAGGGAGAGGTTAAGATAGGTTGTGCCATCACGTGGGTTGGTGGTCTTGGGTGGAAGCTGAGCCTAATGCATAGCTGTTCTCTGTGACTGCATGGAGGAAGCGACAGGAGCTCATGGGGACCAGAGGAGTCTATGTAAGGGCTGAAGCATAAGAAATTGACAGTATGAATCTATGTAAGCGTATGTTTGTAAACAGATAGAGTGCCTGTACTCCCAGGAGAGGATCTCAGATGTACTTGTAGCTATAACACAGAAGGATGGACTTCTCACAAACATCACAGGAATTTAGATAGTGCCATCCCCTGGCTAACCAGGAGAGTCAGGCAGTTCCTGTAAATGCTTTTGAAAAACTTACTCTATTACACTACAGTGCAGAAAGTGAACTTATTCATAGCATCAGTACTTTGTACACTTACATGAATGGTGAGTGTGCTTATATGAATGTAGATCCACTACAGACTGCCTAAGGTGTCTGTTGACTTTCTCTTTCACTTCCAGGTCTGAAGACCAAGTTGGGGTTTGGGGTTTTTTTTGAGTAATCACATTATACTAAAATAAGTTTTACTCTCAATACATTCAAACTGAATTTAATAGGACTACTAAAATAGACTCAATGGATCAGGTCCTGAGTACCATTTTTAAAACACGATCTTCTTTACTAGGTTGCTTCTCTTTGTCAAGCAGCTTTTCCATTCCTGGCACAGTATAAATTTCACCTTCACTGATATACATGTAAAAGCTCCTTGACAGACCAAGAAATGTGTTTTTAAGCAAGTTCCTCCCTGACAAACCTGTACTATAGAGAAACCAGCCTACTAATAATAGTATACAGTCAGACCAAGAAAACAATGTTACAAAAACCAGATGCTTCATATCCTTTTCCATAAAGACTAGTCAGCAAGGAAGTTGCACTGACTTGAGGCACTGCTGAGAAGCACATCACCCCTGCTATCTATTTTTTAATCACCTTTGTAATCAGGAGGCCCCTGGTGTTCCCCACACTGCGTTCCCTGGGGGGGCACAATGTACAGTCTCAGCCCAGGAACGCGAGGCACTTGTGTCTGCTATCACAGTAATCCATCCCGTCCCCTTGTCTCCCATCACCTTGCTGCCCCACAGTCCCCACTCTAGCACACACCTGCGTACGCCTGGGGGGAATTCCCAGAGTGATCTGTAGCTGACCCACAATGGGGAAACTCAGAAAGTCATCTCTACATGGCCACGTCCTACCAGGTGAAAAAGTTTTGCATGGGAATGGCAGCAAATATGAACAAGGAATATCACTGATGGATTTTACTGCCAAATCAGGTGTATAATTCCTCACTTAGACCCTGGTACATGTGTACTGCTATGCAAAATAAATATGTTTGCTGGATTCAACAGGACTGCTCAGCTCCTTAAAAAAACCTCCTGCAGGCTCTTCAATACATCCCTGGTGCAAGGATGTTTTAAGATCTTTGCTGAATCTTTGAAAAAAAGCTAACCACCAGTGGCACATGAGGAAAGTCCAAAATATATGAAGCATCTGGATACTGAATTTCATCTGAAAATTAGTATTCCTACCAAAAAATCCTGAAATTAGATTCACTTGCCTGTTCAAGGACAGAATACACCATATACAGCTTATCTGTCCAAAGAATACCAATTCTCTCAGACCGAATTCTGGAAATCTGTTCTCAAAGAGGTGTTTGAAAATAATCTTCTGTCTGATCTAAGACACTCAAGGATGACTTGTTGAAATTATTTTGTGAATAACTTTACCTCAGAAAACATTTTTTGAAAGGGTAGCACATATAAATGCGCCTTCATTTTTCAAGTGAAAGTGCCTGCAAAAAGACTTTTTCATCTTTCACACGCACATACAGGTACTTTCAATTTCACAGATCTGGCTTCTGTAGATGAGAGAGCAGTTTTAAAGCATGGAAGACAAAGCTGAATATATTCAAGCACACATATTTTTATTTCCAATGCACTTCTTATTTAGAAAAGTTCCTATTTAGCAATGAAGAGACATGACTGGATATAATATTTATAAATGATATATATATATATCTTTACAAAGAGTTAACTGTAAACTTGATCATGACCCAAGATTGTACTAAGATGCCTGACAAGGCACATACTAAATTATTTTCTCTAGCAGTGATGGAGCAGACGGTCCACCTTATGTCCCAGCACCTGACTCTGCTATGCACAGAGATGGAAGGCAGAAATGGAAATTGGTAATCATTGGGTAGAAGCTTCTGAATAATACAGAATGGATCAGGAATGGGAAGACCAAGATGTATTGGAAATTACTCACAGATAACAGAGAAGAGATAGAAAGGTAAAGGACAGAACTGTAGTGCTTTTCTTCATTTTGTGCAGATAGGAATTTGAAAGGCATCCCAGTTTACAGTGATTATTGTGGGGAAACCATCAATGCTTGCTTTACTGGATGTTTTTTTCCTAAATGCAGATGAGATGTTCTTATATGAAAGGTGTCTCATAAACTGCATCAATGACCCAATTCAGGAATGCTTAGACCAACATATAGAGAATCCACTTTATCCTTAGCAGGCTCAGCTGTGAGGTCAGACCAGGCTGCTCAGGGTTTTACCAAGTCAGACTTTGAAAACCCCCAGGATAGACACTACCCAAATTCTCTGGGGCCCTGTTCCACTGCTTGACTGTCCTGAGGGTGAAACCTGTTTTTCTTTATATCCAGTCTGAACCTCTTTTATTTGAATTTATGTCCATTGGCTCTTGTCCTCCTGTCACGCATGACTGTCAGGAATGGGACTCTATCTTCTCAGTGACCTTCCAGTAAGCACTGGGGGGCTGCTGTTAGATTGAACTGTCTCTGCTCCACGCTGAACAACCCAGCTCCCACTGCCTCCTTACACAGGGCAAAAGCTCCAACCCCTAAACATCTTGATGGCCATCTGCTGAACTCATCCCAGTTTGCTGAAGTCTTTCCCGTATTTGGGACCCAGAGCTGTTAGATGCTAAGTCAAATACATTTTAATATTTGTTTAGAGGTATTGTTCTTGTTTAAAGAGGAAGAAGTGAGCTGAACTAAGTGAAACAAAAATTTCACAGTGTTCCACTTGTAAAGTGAATGAATCAGTGAAGATTTTCAGAGTTGAATTGACTGAAAACACATTTTTTTCTATTTCTGATTATTTCTGATTTTTTTTGTGTTATTCTGAGGGCCAGAAATGAATACTGTCATTAAAAAAGCTGGTTTTGCTATAGTTACAGGCTGACCAAAGTCCTTTGAACTGGGGAGAAGTCTTCCAACCATTTCAATGGTCATTGCTTCAGCAGAAATAAAAACTGATTTAGACATCATTTGGGGATTTTTTTGTTAATAAAACTGAGTGATTAAAACAGTCAGGATTTGGAACAGAAGTGCAACTTTATATATGAGAAAAGGGAGATTTGAAATCCCTTCTGTCCCAGGCCCCATGTAAATGTAAAGAGCACAGCTGGAATGAAACAAATGATCTGACTGGTTTCTGATGAGCTGGGTGGTGTAAACGTTTCACACTAACCACACTGCACACTCATAATATAGGAGCTAATTCATCTGCCATGAATACATTCCTGTGTATGCTATCCTTTAAATAAACAAGCAAAAATGAGTAATTTATCAGGAGTTAAATGAATATTTTTCCAGAGGGACCCCTTCTGTCCCATATGACTGATTTTAAAGTCTAAATGCAGGCAGTTTAAATGCTACATCCTCTGTCTCACTATGTGAAACAGTTATTGCTTTAAAATATGGAATTTCAAATTTTTAGCACTGTCAACAAGTTCCAATTGTTCCTGAAAATATCATTCAGGCTTCTTATTAATTTCTTAGAAGACTGCAAAACTCTAAACACAGAGCTGCAGACGGTGAATAATGATAATTTTCCAAAACCTCTATTTACAATGGCATTGTGTTTGCAAAATGTCTTTGTTTCTAGAATTAACTTAAGAATTTTAATGGAAGATTTATACTATAAAAAAACAGTTTTATAGGAAAAGTCTTCTGGAAAAAAAAGCTAATCACAGCCAGCCCTGCATGTTTTAAATTTGACAAATTATTTTTACTTCTTAATATCTTAAAATCTATAAAAAAACCCCAGATTATTCTTGAAGATATCATTATGATCTATCAACATCACAATGATTAATGTATTTCCCAGAGTTTTTCTGTAGTAGGAATGAAGTTACTAACTTGCATTTGTTCCACAGAATCTTCCCCATAGTAAGGGTTACTTGTGTAGGCAGCTCTGATCATAAGCTTTTAGTAATAGATACTCTTTGAGACTGAGGGTCACAGGTTTGTTAGTCTAAGAAACCAGCCTCCAGATAACTCCCCTCCAAAATGAGAGGTGCTTTTCATGCCTTGCAGTGACAAGCAAATGTCTCTTGGACAGAAGATTCTGAAAAACTCTACAAGGAGGTTCGTGGCATAATCTCTCCCTGCTTTTTGCCCAAACATTTTCCTTTATGGCAGAAGAACTCAACACTGAATGTTAACATAGAAAAACTTACAGACTGAAAATGTTCTGTTATTCACGTGTACTGTCCTGATCCATATCTGGAAACTGTAACTTGTGCTTAAAGAAAAGCATGAACACTGTTTGGAAAAAATACTAACTGTGGCGGTCATGTTAAACAGAGAGGCAGTGCAAAAGACTTCCAAGCTACATAAAGGAGAATACCCTGAAAACACAACATTTTCCTATCTCTGTTCTTTTATTCAATTTTGTAATGGACTTCTATAAAATTCCTAACTGTCCTTAGTACCTCCTTTAAAAGCAGAGTGGTTTCAGGCAGATGATATGCCCTAAATCCCCTCCCCAGACCTGCAGGATGGGGATCACAGCACCCATCTAGCACATAGCATAATCCACTGCTGAGTTACCTGCTCAGGTTACCCCACCTTCTTGTTTTTACATTTTACTGAAAGCTCCTAGAAACTTATCTCTTCCCTAGCTGGTAAAGTATCTTTAAATTATAGACATGTTAAAATTTGGACAAAAATATACCAAACATTTCAGGGTATAAAAAGAAAGAAAGGATCTGAAATGAAAAATGCATTATGCTAAAGTATCAAATGGCACTGGATTATGTTTCCATTGTCTTCTACATTTAAAACTCTGTTGACCCCTGGTCACAGGCATTTATCTTAACATTGCAACTATTTGTAAAACTCTTACACATTTCTTTGCATGATTTTCTCTTTATTACAATATTGAGTTACATATTCAGCTTTTCATGGAGTAGAGCTGGGAAAGAGATATAGCGAAATGTCTGAGCATTGGCATGTGTTTCCTACGTTTGCTAATGTAATTTTTATGTATCGACAAATGAAATCCTCCTGTGTTTCAAGTAACACCTATAACCACAATTTCAGGGCACAGCATGGGCCCTGCGGGCCGTGGCCAGGAGTGGCTGGGCAGGGTCTGGCAGCTTGTCCTGTCACACCCCCCAGCCAGGTGCGGAGCACCGGGGACACCGGGGCAGCCCCAGCTCCAGGCACTGGGCACTTCCTTGGGGACCGGGACAGGCCCAGGCCGGGCTGAGACATGGGCCCATGGCCTGGCAGGGCCAGGGGGAGCCCAGGGGGCTGAAATGGGGTCCTGTGCCATGGGCAGGGAGGTGAAGGCCCCAGGGGGTGGGCAGGGGCAAGCAGGGCCAGCGGTGCCTCATGACCATGACACACATGGGCAGCAACAGCATCAGTTGTAAATGACTGAAAAGTTATCTATCCAGCTGAATGAGAATCAAAACCCATTATCTATAACTGCAGAAAAGTTGCCCTAAAAGTTGCAATGGACAAGTACATTTCACCAGGACATTGTTGCGGAAAGATCTACAGAATTGGCTATTCTGTGGGGAAGGGTGTGAACAACAAACAAACAAAAATTGTAATACAGTAGAATGGAGTATGTCACAAATCATCACCTTTATCAGTGTGATAAAAAGGGGTTTACTTATAAATTATCTTATCTTCTATGGTTTAACATTCAGTTCAGCAGCCTATACAAAATATAAATCAACCGTTAACAGCCAAATGATACAGGTTTTAGCTTACAGGTGAGGACACAGTGGGAAGGCAATTTTAGGAAGCAAATAACCATAACTGAATAGCAAAGAGCTTTTGCTAATACATTTTCTTTTTAGCGTGAAATTGCTTAAAACCAAGGCAGCTGATTGACTAGTGTGAATCATATGCATCTCCTAGACAGTGTGATGAATGTCACAAGTTATCATCTAATACCTGCCTAAGGCTTATGACTGAAAAACTACTCCTTATGTTATGGAAATATCCTGTTGAATAGGACCTCTGGAAAATTTTTTAATGTGTCATTCTCTCTTTGTAAACTATATGTTGGATATAATAACACTTCCAGTACTTTTTAATGTTTTCTTACATAACGTCTTTTATCTAAGTTCCTTGATTCGCTGTGCAAAGAATTAGATAGTGGTTATCACTGATATTACTGAAATAGCACTGAAACTAAAACAGAGAAGGATCAGCTTGACTACTCTGAGCCCAGGCTAAGCTTTCCGCTTACTCCCAGACTTGAGGCCCAGATGGAAAACCTTAATTTTTCAACCTGAAAATAAATATCAATTCAATTTCATGCTGTGGAAAGAACAAAAAACACTGGAAGGCTTTTGTTTTCCTTGCAGTGTGAAATGAAAAAAATCTGAATTCTTGAAAGCTAAACTGTCATCCTCTGGCCAGCTCTACCTTTAATGAAAGACATAGTGCAGATCATACATCCTTACAATATTAAATGACAAGTCTTAAGTACAAGGCCTCCCTTAATACTCGATGATATTACTACTGAGGATGTTATGCCAGAACGACTTTCCAAAGCCAACACCATTCTGTAATTTATTATGGATGATGACATGTCAAGTTAGACTGGACTGTGAGCTTGGATCTTTAATGATCATCCAGGTAAACCTCCTTGAAGATGTATTCCTGACTTGCTTCCATTCATCAACTTTGCATTTGAGTTGTCTTACACTTAGTTCATCTTTTTACTTGTAAACTGATCACATGCTATTCAGAAATTATTAAGAGAAATAATAAGCCAACAATGTCATATTTGGATCAATGTTCAAAATAAAGTCATGGTTTCATGTACTGCTCTATACTGTAGGAATATAAGACACACTGTATTTCTTCTGTAATATATGTTGTGTGTTACATTAGGAACTAGGTAAGGGAACTGGATAAGATTTACTGGTATTTACTTATTTACTAATACAAAATTTTCAGATGGATTCATGTTACAGTCTTCATTTGTGTTACGGTTCTCTGCCATATACAGATATGCAACTGCAGACATTTTACATTAAAATGCTCTTCAACACCATGCCTTTCTCTCTCTTTGAAGACAGAGGGCATTTAAATTGCATAATCTACAGGGCGTTAGACTTCAGTAATGACAATACCAGTGGGGACTAAAATATGACATCTTACTTGCTGCTGTGTCATGGACTATCATGGCAGATGCGTCATCTGCTAACTGGGCATGTCATCCATTGCAGCAAGTGCAGCACGTCTTGAAGAACTGTAAGTTAGCACAGTTGTGTCAGTAGATGAACCATGGTCAGGCTATTGTTTATCCTGATACTTTGTTCACAGGTTGCTACACTCTGTGCTCTCACAGAAGAAAAGTCCTCACAACATGCTTGTGCCTCAAGGAATAGCACTTGCTGGCATTTGAACAGTAGTCACCATCCGTTGATGTTTTGGTTCATTACTGGCACAGACACAGGTAAGATAGATGTTCTGTTCTATCCTCCATTATTAGAATTGTTTTTGAATCTATCTAACAATACCAATTGACATCTGAACCTAATTTTTGCTCAAGCACCTTTCCCCTGACCTAGCAGCATGAAAGGTGCTTAAATTAACTGTCAGCCTAGAGGTGGAGTTCCTTACCAGAAAGGAAGCCACATTATAGATGAGAGGAACCAGGAATTACTATTCTAGTAAAAATGTTTGTTAAGTATCATTTTCTCAAGTCTTTTCCATACATGTAACTCACTGAAAGTTCAGTAAAAGGAAACTTTTAAGGTCTAGTAATCAAAATTTTCTCTACTTCCACAGCCAACTATTACTCCTCTTGTCAGCTGTACTGACAATGAAGTATCTCACTTTTGGGAATTATTCTGTATCTTGCAATAATCAGTGGTTATGATTAACATATTATTCTTATTAACCTTATTAATTCTTCTAGGAAAGGATGTTGACAGTTGAAAATGGAATATGGCCATTAATAAGCATGCAGCCTTCTTTATTTACAAATGTTTCCTGAATTCCACATTTTTTCACTGATGCCTACTGGTTATTCATTCAGTGAATATTTCCTGCCCTTTCCCTTCATCCAAGAAAATGAATGTAAGCACATCAAAGCTGTTGTCTATAAGGAATTAACAAGTGATGACCCTGTGGAGGGTCTCTCAGTCTATGAATACTGCTAATAAGGCAATAAATATGAGAGTTTCCTCAATGTGTAATTGCTTACTGTTCATCTCAGCAGGTTTTTCTTTACTTAATCATCAGCAAAATAACCCATGTAAATCACAGAATAGTCTAGTTGTTTGATAATTCCCTTTCTTTGTGTTAGGCCTTTGATATTTAACCTCCCATTTCAGTCAGCTTTACAAGGATATTTTCCAGAGAAACAGTATGTCTCATTTGATGCAATATTTGAAGAGAACATGTATGTTGCTAGGTTGGCAGTAAGTGTACGCATATGAAAGCCAGCCCAGTCATGGGCCACAATGAGTTCCTTCTGCAACAGACCAAGAGCCCTTCATCTTTATTGACCTAGGGAGCAGGTCAGATATGATGGCTGCTATAACAAAGACATTTCTTGAATACAAAAATGTCTTTGCAGTCACACCAGCTAATCAGTCTGAAAATCTCAATTTTATTTGGCTTTAAAATACTTCAAGATAACAACACAATACAGCTGACATGCTAGAAGAAAGGCTAATACTTAATCTTCTCCGAGCCATGACAGACACGCAAATTAACATCTGACTGGAGATGGTAAGCCTTTTGGCAAAATCTAAGTATCTTTTCACGTACTAAATAAAGCAACAACTAACTCCAGAAGAAAGTAACTTTACCAGGTAAATAAAACACTTGCATCTCTATTACAAAAAAAAAGGAAAAAGTCTTTGCAGTAAGCAATGGGCTATGTTGTCCCTGTTTTGCTCTGCGAACACTTTTTTTTCATTCAGCTTGTGAAAGGGTAAGCAAACTGCATGCTAACTATAGCACATTTACTTGTTATTCTCTGCAGATTGTGGTGAACTATGTGCAAGAGGATGCTGAAATGTAGTAACTTAGGATCCACTTGGATTCAGGTAAAGGGTAGAAGCTTTCATGTGGATCACAACAGAAGAAGGATAATACTTTCATTTTTCCTGTACTGTAGCACCTTACCCAGCCTGACCTGAAGAATAAAACTTCTAAGGCTGCCATATTAAAAATTAATACATTTACAAGTATGTATGTGTTACATTGGAGGTAAAAACATAATACTTAAAATAACATTTACATTTTTTTATATGACAATGTCAAAACATGGAAAACCTAACAGAATGAATACTCTTTTCAACAACAGAATAAGTTCTTGCCCGTAGAGATACACAACATTCTGTAAAACTGCTCAGAGATTAAGGTAAGTTATGTGGCAAATATTATAGGGATCTTAGTTTCTATCCTGCTTCATGGGATGAAAAGGAGCGTTTAACTGCTTGGCTCCTGCTGTTTCTGAATGAAAATCCAATGCTTCATTAATATTTATCCCTTTTTCTTCTAACCATACTATACATGCTCTCTTTCGGAGTTTCAGGAAAACCAGCAATTATCACATCAAAGGTCATCAGTCCACCAGGGAAACTTCAGTCCTTAACTGGTGGAGAATTGCTGCAGCTTTTGCAAACATCTCAGATCAGGCAAGCAAGTGTTTTCCCTCCTCCCTTCCCTCCTGTGACTCTTGTTGGTTTTATTTAATCCGCTTAGAAGACCTGCTTAGTTCTCCTGTGATGCCATACACTGTCCTGGACATCAAAAAGATTTTTATACTGCTGTATATTTATACAGAGGGAATAAAAGAATAACAATGATTTAACCATGCTGCACAATAGGTCCAGTCTGAAACAGTCTGGTGGACTCTGCCTAAATATCCCAAAAGATATTTTTGTTAAGCTCCATTCTGAAGTTATTGACAACACTCTCACTTATTTCAATAGTAGCAGTAGCATTAAAGAAAGAGGGCAATCCGTACAGACGAAAATGACAGAGATGTTCAAGTTACTGAACAGCAGAAATCAGGGGAACCACTGAAGAATAAAGAGACTCTACTCCTGCCAACAGCAAGCATTAAATAAAAAAGGTACGAGTCAAACCCCCAAGATAAATCAAGAAGCTTTCCAAAATAATGATATTTTAAAAAATAATAAATGCTGTGTTCGTGTTACTTATCTTTTGGCTTCATAGCCTCTGTGGTTGTGCATTTTGAAAGTTTTTTTGGCAATCCTGTCTTAAAGAATATTTTTTTTTCATCCAAATGAGAGATAAGTTTTCCTAGAATCATACGATGCCAAAAATGAGATGTCTGATAAAGCAGAGAGAGTTGGCAATGTTAAAAATATGTTCTCTTCAGGGCTGAGGAAGACAGAGTTCTGATGACATGCAATGGGAAGGGCACCACACTCATCTGTGTTTCCAGCCTCACCTAAGAATGGATGACCAAACATCATTAATTCTGAGTATTACTTTTTTTGGCTCTTGTACCTTTGCACAATGAATTGATTTAGGCATGTAGGAATCTTGATGTTAATCAAAACATGACTTCAGTGTCATGTAGCCTGCTAGCTTGGGCAGGTTACCTCCACTAAAACAAAGTATCATTCAGTGCTTTAAAAAATCATTAAAATAAATCAACAAATTTGGCAGAACTGTCAGGGAATACTGCTCCACTTTGTCTGAAGTATTATTTCTTTCTGACTGCTATTTCTGGCTCTGATTCTTTGCACAACTCCTGTGGCCAAATCCCATTAAGTAAGACTCTTTCCTACTTTATGTGTGAAGCTGTGCAGGGAATTTACCTTCACAATATTGTAAAGCAAAACTGAATAATTTTATCCAATTTACTGCTTTAATGTAATTAGTTAATTGATTTAATTAAATAATTTAATCCATGCTCCCCAGTGTCTCCTTTAAAGATAGAGAGTAGGAGAGAACACTCCTATGTACTGAGCCAAGCCAGCTACATGTTTCTGAAGCACAGTTTTCATTTCAATAGAATTACAAGTTTGTAATTCTATGTTTCTCTTCTTGACAATAAACTAATCTTACCTCTGTAAGGGTGAGGACCCATCTAAGGCGTCACAGAACCATAGGAAGCTGAAATTTCAGCCCTTGCCATCTCTGCGGCCCTCCTTACCAAGACATGAGCTGGCATGTCCCTCCTGCGTGAGAGACTTCCCTCACCATGCACTACCTCACAATAAAGATCCTGTTCTTGTACTCATTTTGATATGGCAGAAGGAGAGAAGAGGGAGACAGGCAGAAGAGTTGTTTCTTCTCTCAGAAAACAGAAAGACCTGCTGTCTTCTTACTGTGTGCTGGTAAGGTTGGGAACATTGGTATTGCTACTAGAGATTTGCATCACATAATTGCCTTAAGTTCCTTGGACGCCTCCTATACAGTTAAATTGCTTATGGTAAATATAGTAATGTGTTTTTACCGTACTTTCATGTTACTTCACCTACTCCTTGGGTGTTCAAGAGTTCAATGTGGTAAGCTTAGCAAAGAATTAACTAGGAACATTTTTGTATAGAAATGGACTTTGTTAAAAAATGACTTGAAATGTTAAGCAATTGGTTTGTTCAAATAGCTGAAATAACTAAACATTTGAGCTTGAGTTCAGAACATTAATATTCTCACAGCAAAATACAGTGTGCTGAAGAATTTTGCCTATGGCTATGGTATGAATGAACTGAATCATCCCATGAAAAAGAGACATTTCTTCGATCTTCAACTGAGCATGTAAAATACAAGAACTGGTATAGTATATCAAACAAGCTACCATTCAAGCACTGAAATTTTACTGTTTTGTTTTGTGATTAGTACATTTGGCCACACTGATATTATCAGCTTCTTAATTCGTAGTTACTGCTCTGGTTTTAGCCCTGTTAACTTTGGTACAATTCAGATAGATTTGACAAGCACAGTAGGAAGCAGCCATAGAAGCAGCTGAAAGACTTTCACTCAGGTGCACTGAAAATCCATTAACGTGAACTGAAGGGAGCTCCCCAGGTAGGGGAGCATTGGCAGCAGGCAAGGGACACGTCACAGGTCTGCCATGTGAAATCTAAGTATGCTGAACTGCCCTTAAGTTAGGTCCTTAAAGGTGAAAATAACAGTGGAGACCACAAAAGCTTTTTTAGGCTTTCTGTTATAAAAACAGTGACACTATTCCTCTTGGATAAAAATCCACTATCAAAACCTTTGTCACTTTGACTTTAGTGTCATTCTCAACTTAGGCAGTGTCTTAATTTTGCCACTGTTCACATTAAGCATTTAGGAAGTTTTGGTTAGAATCTTGTCTACCATTACAATCTAGAAATACTTGTTGTATGTGATTGTTATCATCTGGGTCAAAGGGGTATATGCTGTCAAACATCAATCACAGACGGATCAGACTGTATTCTAATGATAAACAGAACCATCCCAGTATAACTTATATTTACCTTTCAAATTGCGAGGCTTAATTAATTAATATTTTTGAGAAAGTTCTTGATTTTAACTTGCTATAGAAATTAAAAACATTTTCAGCCTGTAGAAACCTTTACTTCAGGACAATTAAGAGGTTTTTGTTGTTAAGTTTTTCCTAATTATGTTTCAGTCTTGTCTATGGATATCAGTTTTCCATTGTCTAACAGCAAGTTTGAGGTTTCTGAATTTCATTTATACACAATCTAACTTTATAGTTTCAGAAGCTCCACTACCTGAAATAGGACTTTTGAAAAGCAAAGTAAAAATGAAGAAATTAATATACAATCATAAAGAAACTGGGGGAATATCCCAAAAATTTATTTTCCAGAATTCTCTGATTTTGGCAAGGCAAAATCAAGGGCAGCTAAGAACAGCTTCATTTGGAAGTGCCTCAATCAGGTATGGAAACAGCATGCTTAAACTGCAGCAGCTTTCACAGCCATCATAAACCACTAAGGTTTTAATAAATCTGAGGCTAGGCTTTCAAGATTACTCTAGAACCTATGTGTGTCACTGTTATGTGAAGAAAGTACATGCTCATAGAATGTTAAACATTTGAAGAAACTGAAAGAATCAATGTTGGAGTGCTATTTCATGCCACAGGCTTTCAAGAGCTGCCCAGGTCATAGTGCTGGTGTTAGTCTAGGATTGATGCATTAGAGTCTCCTGATGTGAAGTACAGTTTAGAGATGAATACACATCCTTAAAATCAATCTCTTATTGACAACTTAAAAACATCTAACCTAAATAAGCACTAAAAACCACTCCATCTATAGATATTCAGGGTGGGTTTTTGAATACATGGACCACTCTGAACACGGGACAATGCAACTCCTCCTGACACTTCAGAAAGGCACATTAGTTAAAATTAAAAAAAAAACCCACAACTGAAGAAGTTATCTAAAATCTTGTGGCACTGTTCCTCCACTAATGAACCACAAACTCCTTTTCTAGAAAAATGGACCATGGTGCAGAAGCAACTGCTTCACTCCTCCCACTCTTTTTCACCTGCCAGCCTCAGGGTTGCCATCAATGCCAGCTCTACTATGGGTTTGGCAGAGCAGCATTGAGCCCAAATTAATAAAACCCAGCTGGAGACAGGTTGACACCATTGAGAACCTCTGTGTTTCCCAGGGAACTGGCTTACCATGGAGACAGATAAAATTCATATGGTCTTATTAACTCCAGCTCTGTGTAATGTAAAAGCAGTTGTACTGATTATGGAGTTGAGATGCTCCTGGAAGCTGTGTAGCCACATTCATGTGGCTCTGAACTTCAGCTAATATCTGTGGCATGAATAATCTGCAACACATGGATAATCAAGTTCCAACTGTATCCTGCTTCGGAATAGGTGCACAACCAACATATCCAGTGAGGCAGTGCTGAGACAGAAGAATTTAAGAGCTCTGAGTCTAAAAGAAATTCAAAACCTTCTTTATTTCTAGGCTGTCAGCAACTTCTTTTGCACAGAAAAATAGGACTGAATCTTATTATTTAAAGGAAGGAATTTTATTACTTATAGCCAGATTCACCTTCATGCACAGGATCAAGCACAAAAATCTATGAATCACTTTGGGTCTATTTTTGATGACTTGTCAGTGCTTCTTAGGTCTTAGGCTGAGCCTCTCTAGAGGTATGAATGTGCCCCTGAGGACTCTACCCTGCTTAGTGCTAAACAACTTCTGAAGGTGATGAGTGCTCTTTCTTTACAGTACTAACCATTACTTGGAATTGTTCGGAGTCTACAGGACTAGCTTTCTAACTTCTGGTTTTAGTATTTTCATTGGAAATGAATAAGTGTAATTGACTTATGTAATGCTTATAAGGAATTAGCATTACTAAATGCTTACTGAGGACCCTGAATATCTTAATCATGAGAAAGATACTCTAGAGTTACTTGCCTCATGAATACAGGCATATATATCCCTCTTGTGATAGGTAAATGCATATAAAAGTAGGTTAGCCATACACTGGATTTTAATTACCCCTGAGGGCCACATAACAGAATAGGCTGGAATTTATTCATGTTAAAATCACAGTAGCTTTAATCCAATCACTGTCTTTACTTTGCACATACATCTGCATCTAATTAAATAATTACACTGGATGAGATTCACCTCCACATTGAAGACACCTAGATTTAATTCTCAAAAGGTTGGTGTGACTACATGAGGTAAGTGTCTTCACTCCCACAACAGTCAGAGGGGAATCCAGTCTGTACAGTTAGGGGAACCTGGAAACTATTCGGCTGTCCAGGTGCGGCTCTCCAAGCCCCACTGGCTGTATCGACTCACAGAATCACAGAATCATCTAGGTTGGAAAAGACCTTGAAGATCATCCAGTCCAACCATCAACCCATCATTAACAGTTCCCAACTACACCATATCCCTCAGCGCTATGTCGACCCTACTCTTAAACACCTCTGGGGATGGGGACTCCACCACCTCCCTGGGCAGCCCATTCCAATGCCTAACCCGTTCTGTAAAGAAATGCTTCCTAATATCCAGTCTAAACCTTCCCTGGTGCAACTTGAGGCCATTCCCTCTTGTTCTATCGCTTATTACTTGGTTAAAGAGACTCATCCCCAGCTCTCTGAAACCTCCTTTCAGGTAGTTGTAGAGGGCGATGAGGTCTCCCCTCAGCCTCCTCTTCTCCAGACTAAACAACCCCAGTTCCCTCAGCCGCTCCTCGTACGACATGTGCTCCAGACCCTTCACCAGCTTCGTTGCCCTTCTCTGGACACGCTTGAGTAATTCAATGTCCTTTTTGTAGTGAGGGGCCCAAAACTGAACACAATAATCGAGGTGCGGCCTCACCAGTGCCGAGTACAGGGGTAAGATCCCTTCCCTGTCTCTGCTGGCCACGCTATTTCTGATACAAGCCAGGATGCCATTGGCCTTCTTGGCCACCTGGGCACACTGCTGGCTCATGTTCAGCCGGCTGTCAATCAACACCCCCAGGTCCCTCTCTGACTGGCAGCTCTCCAGCCACTCCTCCCCAAGCCTGTAGCACTGCTGGGGGTTGTTGTGGCCGAAGTGCAGCACCCGGCATTTGGCCTTATTGAAACTCCTACAGTTGGCCTTAGCCTGTCACTCCAGCCGGTCCAGATCCCTCTGTAGACCCTCCCTACCCTTGAGCAGATCAACACTCCCACCCAACTTGGTGTCATCTGCAAACTTACTGAGGGTGCACTTGATCCCCCTCAAATGCTATTGACCAGATAGTCACACACTAACACCTACATCTAGGTCTCTGAATCCCACCCATTAGATGAGATACCTAGGTCATTTCTGAGTTATTGCCTAACCCCTTCTACTGAAAATACATCAAAAAGTACAAATTTGGAAGAGTTTTGGGATATAATCAACATACTGTATATACATGGACTAAAAGATCCCTGGAGATGTTCCTTCGAGTTGTACTTAATGATACAACTATTGTACAACTACAAAAAGTACAGAGAAAGAGGAAGAGGATGAAAGAGTCACACTGGGGAGGGTTTCTTAAATTTTCATGATATCCCAGATTGTGTCTGGGGAGCCAACGATCACCACAACAAACAAGACTAGAGATTATATCTATGTCTTGATCTATATCTACCTACAAGCATACGCACACACACACATTATTTTCCTTATACATGCATTTAAAACTCAGTACACTTGTTTTCTCATAAGGGTAGGGAAAGCATATTACTGTTTTATAATCTGCAGCTGGGAGGAAAAAAAATAGATGTGTTCAGAAGCATCAGTTATAATCCTGAATTTTAACAATATCAGCCAATATAATACTGTTGCCTTTGGAAAGTGACACTGACGTTAAGACTTCACTTGCAAGACTAAAAATATTCGCTTACTGCTTTTCCTTATGCTTTAGGAAATCTGTGCCTGAGTATGCAGTGCTACTGTGAGGGAAAGCCTGGCACAATTTTGCTCTCTAATTCCTTTTTATTTTCTCCTGAAGCCTAATATACCATCATACTCAACAGTGTCCTGTTCTCCTTCCTCTGCTCAGCTGTGCTAAGCATGCTAAGGAAGCTGTCCACATCCCAAATTTTTCTGTGAAGAGCTTGGGGGCAAACTATATTGCATTTTCAGATCATTTAGTCTCATCTTCCATCTGCCATTTTTACGTCTTCCACAGCTTTCTACAAAGATAAAAAGGCAACTGGGAAGAGAATGAAAAAGAAAAGGTTCAGGGAAGTGTTTAATGTTAGGGAAACTTTGATAAGGAAAAATGTGACAAAAGGAAAGGGAGAAGTGAGACAGTAAACAAATGGCACAGATGTGAGAAAGACATGTTCATGCACAAGTCTGTACTGATTAAGCTAATCAGGATCAGTTAAACCCCTGCATGGTCACCTATGGGAACTGTGACACATATGTGAACAAATGAAACATCTCTAATAACACTTGGGTTACTATAGCATGAACCAATGTACTTTTCAGCAAGCATGCAACAAATCACATCAGTGCCCTTTCAGAGAAATTTAGGAGCTTAACTTTAGAAGAGCAATTAAAATAATCCATACCTATCATGCTGCACAGTTTAAGATTTGGAGACCTAATGCTAGGCTTCTGGGTCTGTTCAGTTGTCACCCTGTCTTTGTTGCATTAACTGTCTAAAATCCTGCCTTTTAGCTAAAGCCTTTTGGGAGATGCAAAATGGCATAAGTCTCCAAAGGACCCCATTTTGTGAGGCACACATTAGCCATGAAAAATTCATGAGATGTTGGGGATCCACCAGGAAACTGGAAGTCTGAGATTCAAGCCATCCTGATGATGTCTGGGCTCCAACTCCAGTCACAGGACAGTTCCTCAGTCACCAGGCAATGGTGACAAAATGTTCAGTCTACCTCTCCCAGGAAAGTGGCTCCAGGCAAGATCCATATGCTGGGGAGGAGAAGAGGGTCTTGGTTCTGCCAGTTAGATCACTTGATGTGGGGATGGACTGCTGGCATTCTTGAGACCTTTCTGCTCTTTATCAAATGACAATTTTTGGATAATGTATAAACAGTCTAGGAGCAAGCACTGAGGCTGAGGACATGATTTCAGGCTCCAAGTAGCTGCTTCTCAGAGAAGCTTGACTGTAGCCCTGACCTAGGTTTCTGCGTTTGTGCAAGACGCAGATATCTAGGGTATCCATTCCTTTGCCATCCCCTATAAGCTGTTTTAATTTCCCCTTGCTCAGATTCCAGTCTAGGAGAAAAAAATCTACCACAAAGATAGTAGGTGTCTGATAAGCTTACCAAATTCTATTCCCAGAGCATCATAACCTTAACTCCCTTCATTGCCTTTTTCCTTAGAGAACAAAACTTTTCTCTAAGCATTCTTCCCCAGTAAGATGTACAGAAGAAGCCATGTGTAGTTTGTGACTGTTAGGGAACTGTCAGGCTCCCATCTGAGTGGCTTAATGCATTTTCTGATTACCTATTAAAGATGATTCACAACGTGTGTAAATTTTGGTATTGTTACATGACTTGCTTCATCACTCAACAACCCAGGAAAGAGCCAGGAAAACAGCACTTCAGCTCTGCTTCTGAGTTTCAGCTATTTGATTGGTCTTCCTTCCTTAGGACCAATGGTTGCAAACTTTCACAGAGGCCTTTGTTTTTTATAACTGCAGTTGTAAGGCTAGTTTGACCTACTGCACCTAAATATATTTAAACAAAAAATGTCCTTAAAACCCAATAAATATATAAAAGATTCCATTTCGCTTTATGATCAAGAAGAAATTTGCTACCTAGGTAAAGTCAGCTTCAAAATTGTTTGCTATTTAGCTAAAGGCATAAAAATTCCTTTGGGAGATCTGAACTAAATGAAGCTATAGATTTCAGAGCTGGAGGTTTAATAATTCCCTCTGCTGTGTGCTCAAAGGCACATAGCCCTCTTGGGCAGGGGCTACAGTTTGCCAAATTCATTGAATGAATGCTAAAAAGACTCTGATCCACTCAACCACAGAAACAACTTGTCATTACTTGCACTGTCAATACCTGAAAACATGTGACCTTTGCTGCTGGCAAGGTAACATCTTATAGCCCAGAGGTACATTAAATGAGCTTAACATAGAATCAGTTTGACACTAACATTAATCTAGGGCATGTGGACTTAGGAGAATCACAAATCTTCTTTTACAGCTTGAAGCAGGTCAAATATCTCCCTTTATAGAAACAGCGTTTGAGTTCACACAGCTAAAGAAAATACCCATTATTTAAAATAAACATCTCTAAGACATATACAAAATATTTTAATCAAGTAGCTGCATTCTATCTTGCTTACTTTTTCTCTGCAGTTTTAACAGCACATATTATTCTACTCCTCATTAAACTCTTGTTTAGTGTGCTAGCACCAATAATATTCCATACCCCTGAAATGGCTGCATTTCAATGATGGGTGTAATGATCCCTCTTATTTTCTTCATACAGTGAAGTAACAGTGCTACTTGAAAATGTATTTCTTTCTTTATGCTTATAGAAAAGACATAAGTCTGCAAAACAAAACAAAAAAAAGTCAGTGAAACATAAGAGCCAGAAATCTTTTCTATTGTTAGAAGGCGCACACATTTCAAGTTTGCATTTTAAAACTCTGATCTATGGAAGTATTTTGTTGCTATTCAGTGCACCAATCAAGAATGCACAAAAACTGTTGTCCTGTACTGAAAATTCAGCTTGCAAAATGACACCTTCTTAATCAGCAATATTTGCTTAATGACTAACAAACTTCAGAACTAATCTGACAGCAAAAAAAGAAAAGTTTAGGTTTTTTTTCCCTATTATCTCTTTCTGGCTAATAATGTTAAAAAAGTAAACAGGTCCTTATGTCACCTTGTGTATTAACTCAATAGTTAACTACATTCCTGTCAGATACAGTGGGGCAAGTCTTCCAGAGGTAAATGGCTTGTTCAGATGTTGTAATGGTGATAATCTAATAAGTAACTCTATATAGGGCATCAGAAATTTGCAGCCAGCAAATCTTTGCTAAAGGAATATGTTTAATGTAACCTATATACCTTTAGTACTAGTGATTTATAAGATAGAAGTTGGTTGTAAAATTGCTTGCTAGACAGCAGAAGCTGTATAACTTTAATACATTCACTGTAACCATGAACCACAGAAGAGGTGGGAATGTCATGATACTGTCTTATGAGAGAGTTGCACATTAATAAAAATCATCACAAATTTTTCAGAAGTCTGAAAGCCCAAATAGAACAGCTCTACCTTTGAAATATTCCTGGAATGAGATGGATCCACTCAGGTCTCTCTCATCACCTTTTTTCCCAACAAACACCTGTAAGGATCTCCATGCCATCTATTCCAGTTAATATCCTTGGAGTTAACAGTTAAAGATCTCTTTGTTGCTGTTGTATTTCAGCATCATGCTTCACCTTCACCTCTGTATCACCTCTATTTTTATCCTAGCCTGTGCCGTGTGTATGATACAATATTCAGACTGGGAGAAAAGTCTTTCAGCAGAAACCCAGCAGAAAATTTCAGTGTGCCTGAGAATCAGACCATGCATTCAGAAGTACAACAGCACTTGGTAGCAACTAGAAGGGAAATTAAAGATAAAAATCACCACCACCACCCCAAAATTCATCATGATCCAGCTGAGTACCTTGAGGTGTAAAGGCCATACACTACATTGGTTCTGAGCATCACAGAATATAATCTCTCTAGAACATTAAGTGTAACCTAAGCATGAGGCCCTGAAAACACAGTTCACCAGTTCCATGGTATAACAGCCACTAGTTGGGATATTTACAAATTTATCTAAATCACAACCTAAACTCAAAGTCCAAGTTTCCATAGAAAAACTGTGTTCTTCTGTTGCCTTATGGTATTCTGTATTATTTCAATAGTTATGCATAGTTTTAAATATTCAGGGACATAGTGTACATGATGGTTTAATTTGGTACTATTTAAACTATGAAAAGTTCTGGGGAAGGCCTCCTACCTGAAAGAAAAAGTTAATGTGTGTATAAGAATCTAAAAATGCTGGTGAAGAATGTTTTCATTTCAGTTACAATTACTGGGTCATCATATCTTTATTTGCTTTCAATTAGTTGCATGGTTGAACATCATCACTCAGTCATGTCTCTGACTATTTATATATATATAATTAATGGCTATAAAGACCTGCTTTGTTAATCAGTGGTTATATTTTATTGCCTTAGTCATCTTAATTTACATCTCACAGGATTTCAAAATCCCATAGGAGCTCTGGACCTGATCACAATGGGGTCTGTCTGAGAACACCTCCAGTGGGAACCAGCATGGCCTGCAGCTTCCAGGATCAGTTTCTAGAGATAAACATGCCCACTGTGTGATACGCAGCTGCTGAGCCATGAAGTCTGTGATTTCTCTATGTCATTTATGAGCATCCCATTACTGCATTATCCAAGAACGCTGTAATCTTAAGCGTGTCTATTTCCTCAGCTCTCCTGTGAAATGGTGAAGCAATGTTTTCCCTGTGGCACTGACTGTAGCGCTGTCATACAGAAAGTCTTGACTGGAGCAAGGACATGAGACTAAATTCCTCTAAATACCAGGTTACTCAACTAACTGGTGCACCAGCTTTCTCACTGCAGTGTAACACCAAAGGAGATGAGAAGGGGTAAAGACTTACTTAGAGAATCTCTCATGTACACCTCATCTCTTGTCTGTACACATTCCTATATATTAAGAACTGCAAAAGTGGCTGGAAACCCATGCATTTTTCTTCCACATGGAGAATAAAGTATAAAACATGGTTGAATTCTTCCCTAGAAGTAATATCTACACACTCATCCTTTCTTTAGGTGAGAGCCCGCACTTCACTAGTATATAAACTGGTTGCTTGTCAAGACCAAAACCTACCAGGCCTTCATGTGACACAGATAATAGTCCATTTTCTTCTTCCTTCTGGGAACAGATTGAGGAGGCGGTGGGGAAAATGATTACAATTTCAGGCAACAATGAGCAAAGAAATGTTGTCTTAGATCTGTAAATCTGCAAGGCAACAACAAATGCTGGAAAGTTTTCCCATTAGTGTTTCTTGGCCCTGAGTAAGTAAGCTGCTTCATTGCTATGTCAATAGCACATATACATATATAAACACATGTCCAAGTGCTTTTCTCACTGTAAGTAGATTTAAGCAGTTGTAGATATGTCATTTTTTATTAGAGGACCAAAAAAGTCCTCTGTGAAGAAATGTTAATCTTAGCCATATACTTCACTCAAAAAGCATTAACAGTTTTAATATTACTGTATCTCACTACTGATGTCACATTAGGCAGTTCTGTTTGTTTCTATGGTTTTGCTTTAGCTGTTTTCTTTTGTCATTCTAGTCTTAATACATAAAGCCAGAAAAGAGATTTCTTTCTAGTATTCGTTTTTTTCCATTCCCCGACTATATCATTACAATCTTAATGATGCTATAGGTGTACTTCCTAATAAAGACATTTTGCATTTTTGCAAGAAAAACAGTGAGATACTGCTGGATCAAGTTACTGGCAGTAGAAGTGTGTGGCTGAAAAAAATCTCCATTCTTCTTAAAGATCCATCTGAATGGAAATATTTGGAAGGGGTAGAGGAAATAATGACACATACAATGCTTTCACAAAATGCACTTTAAAAACATTCCTTACATGAAATATTGAAAGTATTTTTATCACATTATGTGTATCTTGTTCTGATGTCCTTACATAGCACTAATTCTCCACTCAGGCATGGTAATATAACTGATACTGGATAGGAAGGAAGTGACTTCGCTCTTACAAGAAAAAAACACCACCTAAATGTGGGAAAAAGTTCTTAAATACTTCCAGAGACTGGCATTTTGAAATCTTGATCTTGAAATCTTAAGAGTACACTTATACAAAAGTTCCTGCCTTCAGTTTGGTGCAGGCTGGGAAAGAAGTTTTTGGGATCTATTTTTCTCTTGCCTGTCTCTTCCTGAGCATACTCTCAGAATACTGCCCACCAAATTGCTGTTCCTCATTAAGACATGCAGTGTGGAGAAACATGCCAGTAAGAAAACCAATGAAGAAACCTAATCCGCAGCTGAGAACCCCTTCCACTAAGTAACAGGAGGAAACGAAGGAGAAAAACCTCATAATTCCTCTTTGGAGCTCTACTGGTGTGAACTAATTTAATAGTGATGAGCAGCCACAAAGGCAAACAAGTGCCTGTTGCTTTGTATAAGTGACATGTGGTGTGTTATGGATATACTAAAAGTGAATCCCAGAATCTTCACTTTCACAGTTTCTAAGAGGAAAACTCCAAGATCACAGATTTTCTACTGTATTGACAGGCTGTAAAAAACTCCCTCTGGATCTTAATCAATGGTGCATATAGAAAAACATAGAAAAGGTTTATGTGTGAGAGGGTGGTGGAAAGGAAAACCAAATGGAAAGGGCACTCATTTACCAGGCCAGATCAGAAATGTGCTGTGGGCGAGAAAGTCACAAAATAGAGAGGAAATGAAGGGCCAAAGTTGTGTGTCCTTGAAATATCTCATTTTATCAACTATACCTATTGTGGTTAAAAGCCATTTACCCTAATGCATTTAGGGGGAAAACCCCTTATCTTTCAGCTCATAATCCCCTTCTACGTAATCCTCTTTTCCAAATTGAGAAACTTGACAGCTTGAGAGGAAAAAAGAGTTGAGAATGAATCAGTTGTGTTTCCAAAAGTGGAATATACTAATGAGATAGAACTAAGGTCACTGATGCCAGAGATCACTTGGGAGGGATGCAGAAGCAAATAGTTTAGCACATGCTTCTTAGCAGATAATCTTTCTGTTGGTGCTTGTTGAAACGTGTATGCGTATGCAACACAGACATGTACCTCTCTGTTAGAGGATTTTTCCCATGAGACTTCCGTAGTTTTGGTAGGTATTTCCTTGTGACCTTTTAACAGGAGAGAAAGAAAAAGCCTCTAGACAAAGAGATGAAAACACTTGACAAGATCCTGGCTAGAGAAAGGCTGTCTGATTACAGATTCAACATGATTTGACTGCATCCTGTCAATGAAATATCACAGCGCAGAGGAGGAACCCCATAGAAATATCATAGTTCTGCTGTACACCTTCTAGCAGGACCTCAGCAATACCCTCTTCTGATAGACCAGTGACTGTGCCCTCATTGTGCATACAGTAAAATGAAGAATGATGCAATGAACTGTAAAAAAATGTTATTTGCACTTGCTGTATGTCTCTGTTCCTCAGCTTCCCAGCCTCTCCTAACAATCTACTGCCTGTTGCAATTTTCCAAGTTATTCTTATGAGACCCATCTGACCATCCACCCAGGTTTCTTGCTTGGAGATACCACTGGTCTGCCTAGTACTCCTGGCCTATCAATCCCTCATGCAGATTCACCCTCCTAAGCCTTGTAACCTGAAATGCCATCATGCAAGCCTCTCCAGTTCTTGTTTCAAGATCATGCTAATTTCAGATGAAGCTAAAAGTTTTTTCCAGCTGTTACACTTCCCAAAAATAAACTGGGATCCAAAATCCTGTTTGGAACTGGGATTGGGATACATGTGTGCAGTAATGAAACTACATTTCTAAAAAACCTGACCCTAAGGTTTAGGTTGTATTCAACTTAATTAACTGAAGTTGGCTTTTGGAATGTCAGTGGATAATGTGCCAGGAAAGTCTTTGCACTGGGAGTGTCATTAATAGATTATATACATAAGAGACATGATTTTTAAGCTTCAGGTCGAAAAGCCACGTTTTCATTTTTCTTGGAACTTTCCAACTATTTTATCCATGGTGCAAGTGATAACACTTTATTTTATAATAAATATTTTGAAGGCATTCCTAATACTGACAAATATCAATTACATTTATGCATACTTCACAGTTATAGTTTCATTGTATGAGATACCATGACCCTAAATCTGTAGAGAAAAAAGTATGTTTATAAATTTTTCTTGTGAAAGCTCTCTACAACAGCAGATGATGTAGTCAATGAAGAGCGAATCTCTAAAGTTTCAGGTTAGATAATGTCCAAGCTTTTTGAAAAAAAAAAAAAAAAAAAATTAACCTTTGGATCTGCAGAATTTGCTTGGAAATCTTCCAATATGAAGTCCCTCATAAGATTATGTGTTCTTCCTGCCTTTGGTAGGCTGGTAACATCACCAAAATGATCACTTGTCATTTCATTGAATAGAACAGGAAAGTACTGCAAATAATAATCCAATTCATTCTCTTCAACAAAAGCAAGATCACTCATCTAAATCATATTACTTCATAATTTACACTTCTGTGGAAATCTAAGGCATGCATTTTCTTGGCCCTACTCTAGTTAATCTCCTTAAGAGAAACCTAGGAAAAATATAGATAAACCTTGTAAAAAATTAGATAAAGTTGGGAGAGAACGTTAAGATGGAACTGGAGATAATGACTAGATCAGTGGAATAGGACAGCTTGGATATCCCGATATGCTGTATTCAAGGAAACAATATGTGCTTTATATGGGACCAATATACAGCCATACATCTGGAGAGAAAACAAAACAGATTGAATAATCTTACATTAATTCTAATTGTTACAAAACATTATCTGAAGATCTGGTGATTTAAATATTCTGTAATTAAAATAAACTATGAGCTAACATGTCAAATAGTAACTGGTTCCAAACAAAACTCCATGTAAAGACTTGCATGTGAAATAAACTTGATGTATACCAGCTGTCTTTCAGTGCTTGTAATGTCTTAATTTTAAATCCAAATTTACCTCTGCCACACATATACCTGCTATTAAATCACATACATTTGCAAATTGTTTAACCAGAAATATTTTATGTAAATGAAGTGACAGAAAATAATACAGATGAGGGAAAAAATGAATCTCGGATCATTTCAAGCTTCCTGCTCTGTTCTCTGTCATGTGGCTTTATATTTTTATTTGTTAAATTGAGATGTATGATTTGATACTCAGCCTAGTGCCATAATTCCCACATCACAAGGTCACCACACAACTTGCTGTGACCTCCTAATTCCACCTAAAAGTCAGCCAGGCCTTGAAAGCACATAACTAGTGCAGATCTTTTGGAATTGCTTTGGCAGAATCACAGAAGACAGCTTGCATAGTGCTTTTCGTTACCGTGACCAGCTGCATACAGTGAGATTAACTTCAAGTTTTCATAATCGTCGTGTACACATAAACAAGGGAAAATTCCAAACCATTACTTTTTGCTTAATGTATATCTTTCCCTGCAGGAAAAGTGTACTTTTATCTTGACATAACTCAAGCCTATGAAGTGTTCCTTTTCATAGGCTCAAGAAAGGCATACATTTTGTTCACAGGATATTATTCAACAACCACAAAACATACAATTTCTGGATGTCTTAAAAAATAGAAAGTTAATACTAGCAAATTTTGGATTGAGAAGCTATCTGTGTAATCATTTACTGGCTCACTAGAATGTTAAGGGTCCTTGGGTTAGTCTTGAGCCTTTAAAGTTTGGCAGAATAGAACCTCCAGAAGACTTACTACAGCTTAATTATTGACCTGACATAATACTTAGGCTATGTAGCACATGCTGATGGCTTGTTTGGTTTAATTAATTACTGAATAAGCATTTTATTTTTGTACCTTTGAAGATTTCCTGCAGTTAATATGCCTTGGTTAATTTTCATAGCATTGGACAGAAGTCTGTATGTCTTGCTCAGTGAATTTATTATAAGCAAAATCTGCAAAAAAGGGGTAAGCACATTAATACTTATAACTGCTAGGAATCACACATTTTAGTTGTAACACAAGTGGTGTTAATACTGGATTTAGAATTTGCAAAACTAAAATTCATTCCTATTTACTTTTCTGATTCAGTCTGTAGAACAAAGTTTATCCATGTCTAATTATCTTGTTTACAAGTCAGCAAGCAGTCATAGTTAGAATAATTGAAATGTTACAGACCATACATTAATTTTTAAAGATCCTGACTTCCTGTGTTTTGTTCATTATTAAAGTACCTATCAATGTGTACTTCCTTTTTCAGTGCCTTAATACAACTGAGAAAACTTATGGCAGATGTTCTTCTACATGAGAAAAAAAAAAAGAAAATTCTGCTCTTGTAAAATGACTGTACAGAAATTATAAACTATATTTTATTTAGCTGTCAAAATCAAATGAAAGTGCTTTCCTTTTGTATTTCCTGTGGGAAAGCTCCATCAGATTTTATAGAAACGTGTATCTTCAAGTTAAGTATAATCTTACTGTTTGGCTAACAAAATTTTTACATCTCCAGCCTCAGATTCTAACGGATGGTTCAAATAGCTATATGTCCATCACTAAGTTCTGTAATTTGTCAGGATATTTTCTGAGAATATTTGTAACATTTTAATAGAATTTTCAGTTTTGGAGATACTTGGCTTGGCTTTCATAACTGTTCATGCATTTATTCTTTTCTAAAATGAGGAAATTAAATCAAGTATAAATTAACGCATACAAGTCCATTTTGTCTTTATGCAACTGAAATGTAACTAGCAGTATCTGCTATATTAATCTAAATTCCTCACTCCTCTTATTTCTTTGACAAGAACCGATCAGTTCATATCTATTTTCTCTTCTTCTGACCTGAGCTACTTTTAAGATGAAAGATCTCATAGGTGACTCCAGTCAGGAGAAAGTTTCACTGACAGAAAAAGTGCTCTGTTTCATTTATTTTCATGAACACAGGAAATATTTTGTTGACATGAGCTGTAGCTTCACATTCCCTTAGCCTCAACTAGTCACAAGCTTCTGACACTAGAGACATGACTTTCCCCTCTCGTCCTGGTGGTACATCTCTCCAGCATGTGTCAGCACACATGCTCCTGGTGTTGAGGGGAGCCAGGTGAAAGAACTAATCTGAGCAAGTATTAATCCTGCCAGCCAAAAACATACCAGCAAACCAGCAAGCAGGTTAGTTTTCAGATGGGTCAGCTCTGTCATCTGGCTCCCTGTGTTGTCACACCACTGCCAGTGCTGTCAGAAAAAAGGAGCAGAACTGTGGGCCACCACCCCAGCAGTTAGCACGTACATCATGGGGGCACTTGCCTTGGACATGGGGGCACTAAAACCACCAATAGGGTTTTCCTGCCTGAGCCAGCCCATCAGTGAAAAGGGCCTCTCTCCAGGCTTTAGGCTTCTGTTGTGAGGTCTCTCTGTCAGTCTGTCTGCTCCCCTTCTCTCTCCATCTGGCTCACCACCCTTCTGGAAGGGCCAGCCAACGCCTGGCTGCCTAATGCTTACGCACTCTTGAACTGCTCTGGGGCTTGACTTTGATTTTGGAACAAGCACGCTTTACTGTTTCTTACAGCTGTTTTATAGCAGTGGCAAGGAAGTCTATCTGTTTGGAGGATAATGAAGGCCGTTAGATTCTTCGTTTGAGAACTTCTGAAAGGTCAAACCCAACCTTATTAGGAAAACTGGTGACTTACACAGACACCAACAACGGGAACAATGAACACATATGGGGAGCATTATTTCATGCACAGCTGGGTACCTGGAACCAAAAAAAAGAGAAATCCCAGGAAAAACTGGGGAATATGTAGCTTTGAGGGAATGGAGTGAGAGGAGAAAAAAAAAAAAAAAGAAAGAATGAACCTTCCCTTCAACAATCCCAAAATGGAGACAGTGTAAATCAAGGAACCTGAAATACCCCTAATATGATGCTACAAAATGAAGTGTAACTTTTGCTTCTCTAATGCAGAACAGGTCAATACAGTGGCATATACAGTGCCTAGCAGTGAACTCATTGTCTCAGTTAATCAGAAGGTATTGTGACTTTTAAATCACCAGCTTTTAGGCAGCCAAGACTGTGAAGGTCTGAAGAAGTTTAAATAAAAAGCTTCCACTATTTGGGAACTTAACAAATTACCTCATAGTTATTATTATGCTATAATACTTGCAATACTATGGTTCTCTATATCTTACCTCTGTCTTACGCAAGAAAGGAATATTGTCATTATTTTTCCACTCTTCCTCAGTTCATTTTTTCTTGCTGCAATAAATAAACCAATAGAAAGTTATAACAATTTCTAATCAGTAAATTTAAAAATATTTTTAAAGAACACCCCCCCCCCCCCCCCCCCAAATCACTTGTGTTTATCTATACATTATTTCTAGGAATATCCCAGCACCATAAGAAAGACATTGCATAGAGTAATGCTTTTTTGAGCTGTCCCTTAAACCTAACTGGGACCATCGTCTCTACTTTCTGCAGGGAAGGGTTACAGCAAAGTACATTGCTACTGCAATTTTCTTCATTTATCAACAGTTCTCTACCTTCTTTAATTCTTTTCTTGAGAAGGTTATACCGATAATGTACAGTATCTACAGAGGGCAGTAGCTCTCTAACGCTGCTTCTGCAGGTGCAAAGCAGAAATCCAGCAAGACTTATTTAGATTCCATACAGTAAGTTCAGTTAAGCCTGCTTCCAAACCAATGTGCTGTTAGGTTTTCAAGTTGGTAGGGGCTGTGAAATCCAATAGGTCTTCTGGGATTTCACCTTGAAAATTTAAGTCCAGAATCTAGATTGAACACTCTTAAGGTACAACAAAAATACATAGATATGAAATAATTGGAGATGTGAAAAATAATACTATTATTGTATTACCTAATACATGGTTTTGACTCTCTTTCTTTGAGACATTGGTCTCTCCAGATTTTAATAATGTATTTTTTGTTGATCGATATCCAATTTTTTAGCAGTGCTGTAATAGCTGGGATAATCAGACTGAGGGTTTCTTTGTCATCCTCACTAGCTACCATTGAACATTTTTGCTCACGATTAATGTCACATAAAGTTATGGGGGACTAATGAACACTTGCCTTTCTCTCTGGATACTCTCAGCACTCTTGGACATGTATATTGCTTGGGCCAAGAGGCTAGGAATTAAAAAAAGCACTTTCATAGTCAGTCACACTCAACACAACTTATCTGTCCCAATGGCCACATAAGACCTGCTTTGACCACATCACAGGAGTCAGCAACACCCTGCTGACCTTCTGAGTGCAATAACTCCTAGGTGATCAGTGCTATGGATGGGTAAGTGCACCAGGCTGCTTCCCACAGGAGTTGGTTGAATGCACAGTAGTGTTACAGCCATTTTCCCCCCAGCAAAATCTGTGATATAATGAAAGGCCAAGAAGTCACAGCTGACATGGTTTTTCCACTTACTGTATCAACTAGACCAGGTCTCAAGCACATAATGCAATGAAAGATTAGCTATCAGTCACAGTACCACAGGATGTGAAGAAGGAATATGTATGCAAACTCAGATGATTAGTCAAATTATTCCCTCAGTTTTGAAACATAAATGAAGTCTTACTACATTTTGTTACAGTCACTTGTAGTTATGTTGAGGGGTGGGCTGTGATGTACAGGTCAGCTTTTTAGCTTCAGCTACATGAGTGCAAATCCCACTGAAAGGGTGACTGCATGGAAGTACCAAAGGATGGATTTTGGCCCCTAACTTGCTATAAAAAAGAGTATTTTTTTCCTATTATTGTTGTTGTTATGGGAAACAAATTGGGCAAAGAACTTTTGGAAGGAAAGCGTTTTCTAATGGCCAAGAATGCAAAATGGCCAAGCAAAGAAAATAAAGAAAACAAATTATCAAGATGAAAAGCTAATGAAGAGAAAAATGTTTACAACAGCAAATCAGACACAGGGAAGATCCTTAAAAAACTATCCTCAAATAATCCCTGTTCATGATCAGTAAGCTGACTGTATGCGTACAACAAAAGCTCTTTTTTTCCGTTTAAAATATCTCCTTATTTCATTGCAAGAGATCCATGATTTTTTTACCTCTTCCTTCTTGCTCACCACTGCGCTTAAGATGCTAGTTTCAAGTACATGCAATAAGGCGAAATCAAGAATCACAGCACCGACTGGAGTGAAACATTGGCTTTAGGAACCTCTTTATCTACATATCAGAAAGGGTAGAAATATCAGATGATGAAGCAGAGTGATGATGAAATAAGCCATTGGACGATATATAGAAGAATAAATCCAATAGCACTGGAATCTAAAGGAATCTTTCCATTTACTTTAGTGGGCATTACAGAGCAGAAAAAGACACATGGAGATGGTAGCTACCATTGTCAAAGTTTCCAGATCCCTGTTTTCCACATTCATGAACATATGAAAATACAATACTTTCCAGTAGGTGCACAAACGTGTTCATTATGACTTAACATTAGAGAATGTTATGCCATAATTTTATTCTATGGAAAAAGGACCCTTTTTTTTTTTTTTTTTTTTTTTCAAATGCTCCTGTGTTTAAAGAAAACACAGGAGCATTTTCATTTTAATTCTTTCTTTCATTTTTCTTCTTCAGGATTCTGTGCACCATTTACTACTTAAACTCTGAATACAGTCTTAGTCAGGAACCTTGCCACAACACATTTCCAACCTGTGGTACAGATGGAGGCCTAACAGCATCCCACAATGAGAAAGGCTTACAGCATGCTGTATTGCAAGATTAGTATTTACTGTTCTGCCTTTGAATAACAGGTGTTTAGATACTGCTGGATGGTGTACTGTCTGGGAATTTGAGGGACTGTAGGTGTATGTGTGACAGTGAGAGAAATCCTTCCTCTATAACACAGATAACCAATAAAACATAGGAGGGTTTACTATGTGCAGGACTTTTTCCATACTGGGGGCATATTGGTGATAGAGTTTCCTGAATCATTTCAGAAGTGGTAATACATGACTGTTACCATGTCCTGGGGCTTCAATAATCTTATTTAAGTTCACAAAAGAAACACAGTCACAAAGCCTCTAAGGAAAACCCAAGGGACTGTGGGGAGTGTTGTGTGTGATTCACTCCATCTCTGAGTCAGTCTTGAATTTACGTACTCCGTTTCATGCCAGAAAGGAGGTCTGTCAGAAAACAGGAAAATAATAGACCCACATCTTTCTACATACTCAGCCAGAGAGATCTTCATTACTTTCTCAGAGCAACGTTGTATAAAGAATGTCCTTATGCAGCAGCTTCCCATCTCACTCAGAAACAACTTTATTCCAGTGGTGAACTCAGTGATTCCTGTGTGTATAAAGTGCTTTTGCATTTATAGCGTTTAAACATTCTATACACAAGTTACAAATGCAAGATAATTGCAGTTGTAACTCACTGAAAACAGAAGGGTGAAAAACATTTTGGTGGCTATCTCTTCACAAATGCCAATAAATGAAAAAGAGAATCCAATTCCACTTCTCCAATATTTTTTGTCTGTATCACCTACATTCTTCAGGGGTTGGTATTGGGACTGGTACTGTTTAACACCTTTGTTGGCGACATGGACAGTGGGATTGAGTGCACCCTCAAAAAGTTTGTCGATGACACCAAGCTGTGTGGTGCAGTTGACTTGCTGGAGGGAAGAGATGCCATCAGAGGGACCTTGACAGGCTTGAGAGGTGGGCCTGTGTGAAACTCATGAAGTTCAACAAGGCCAAGTGCAAGGTCCTGCACGTCAGTTAGGGCAATCCCATGCACAAATACAGGCTTGGTGATGGGTGGATTGAGAGCAACCCTGTGGAGAAGGACTTGGGAGTATTAGTGGGTGGAAAACGGAATATGAGCCAGGAATGTGCACTCGCAGCTCAGAAAGCCAACCATATCCTGGGCTGCATCAAAAGAAGTGTGGCCAGCAGATCGAGGAAAGTGATTCTCCCCCTCTACTTTGCTCTTGTGAGACCCCACCTGGAGTACTGTGTCCAGCTCTGGGGTCCCCAACATAAGAAGGACATGGACCTGCTCGAGTGGGTCCAGAGGAGGCCACGAAGATGATCAGGGGCTGAAGCACCTGCCTTATGAGGACAGGTTGAGAGAGTTGGGGTTGTTCAGTTTAGAGAAGAGAAGGCTCCAGGGAGACCTTATAGTGGCCTTCCAGTGCTTAAAGGGGGCCTACAGGAAAGGTGGGGAGGGACTTTTATCAGGGAGTGTAGTGATAGGACAGGGGGTAATGGCTTTAAACTGAAAGAGGGTAGATATAGATTAGATATAAAGAAGAAATTCTTTACTGTGAGGGTGGTGAGACACTGGAACAGGTTGCCCAGAGAAGTTGTGGCTGCCCCCTCCCTGGAAGTGTTCAAGGCCAGGTTGGACGGGGCTGTGAGAAACCTGGTCTAGTGGAAGGTGTCCCTGCCCATGGCAGGGGGTTGGAACTAGGTGATCTTTAAGGTCCCTTCCAACCCAAACCATTCTGTAATTCTATGATCTATAGGAATGATTGCAGAGCAGTCTGAGCAACCACAATTTAGGTAAGTGTTTGATTCTCCTCTGGCCTTGTATTTCTCATTGCCTTCAGTAGACACTGTAAGAAGTATTTCTGAGTAAGGATATATCCTAATATTTCTCAGAACTGCATCTCCATTATTGACACATAAGGGAGCTCCAGAACAGACAGAGCTCTCCCACTGCCTGGCACTGTTATCATGCTGTCTAGCCTTGATCATAATAGATTCAGAAGACAGAGTAGTAAAAAGGCAGCAAATGCCAGCAACTTACGAACATTACTGATTTCATCACTTGTTCAGCAGCATTGCCATAACAATGGAAACATCTATTGTTTAAAAAACCAATGGATCAACCTATGCAGATCAATACAACATCTATTTCTATTTACAAAACAGTGACGGTTAAAACTGATCTCATATGCTTCTAGATATTCATAACTAAATGGGATTATCTCAGTAGACTAATTTCTAAAGGGTTTCTGTCACTTACTGCTAAAGATTCTTTGCTAAAAGAACTTCCATCATCAATATACTGGACATGTAAGGGGCAATTCAGCACCAGTCATAAAATGACCCCTGCTCCCCATTTCTTTGTGAAACAGTGTAGAAGAAAACTTCCTGGTATCACCTTTTTGAAGTGTGAAATACTGCTTTTAACAGTCATGAGCAAAACCCTTAAATTAAACTAATCTATATACATCTTTTCTTTCCTGAGACAACAGATTCTGCACATTTAATTTTTCACCATGGTTTTGGTGGATATGACTAAAAAATGGCATAGTATTTAATCCTCCATTTGGAAAAATGTGTTAGCTTGACACATCAATCTATTTTGCTATGTTGTAAAAATGCACTGGCTATAGGATTCAAGCCTGCTTAGCTAACTAGCTAGTGACAAAACTGGACACAATTCTTACACTTCAAAAGATCAAAGGGCAAATTCTGCTTTCTAAATTACAAGTAGAAAGCTGAATTAATAATTTGACCATTAAATGAAATGAAAATACAATAAAGCCAAAGTAGTAGGCAGTAAAAATATAATAAATATTCTAAAATAAGAGAAAAGATTAAATTCAGCTCTGACATAGCAATCCACTTTACATTTAACTTTCAATTTTTCCTACTTTGATTTAACCAAAAGGTTTGATTTGGTAAGTGTACAGATACTGAATAGATGTATAGGCTCGGGAGATATTCCCATTGTCTTTGTTCCAGTGGAACTACTGAGGAAAGTGGAAGCAAATATGACTGATATTAGAAACAGCTAAAAGGTGGAAGAATCTTCTTGAAATAGACTGAACCTGACAGGCACTTATTCCTCAAAAAAGACTTTTATACAAACTGTTCTAAATCCTCACTGTGTATTCCTGTGTTTCTGCTATGCGATTGTGGAAGAAGAAAACAAATAATTTGCATTTAAAAGGATATCTATCTCAGTTTAGGTATTTAGGAGACTCTAGCAGCCCCAAAATAGACTAAAAAAGTTAACTGATGCTCAAAATACATGAAGGGGGAGGTGCATCAGGAAATTTTTTAGATGTGACTTGAGGGTTAATGAGCTCCCAGTTATGTGTGTGCTTTCTTAGTTGATAAAATATCAGCAAGTCTCTTTGCCTTACTATTCTGGCAGATTTGTTTTTTCAGCAACCTTTTGTTTTGCAAGAAACACAAACTACAGACAAGGTTGCTTCAGAAAAAAAATAACTCAGGGGTTTAATAAAGAAGGCTTTTCCTACATTTCAGTGCTTAAAATAACAAAGTCACTGTGACTTGAAACCTGACTACTCCTTATCGCTTTCTGAACATAAAGAACAATGTCACTAAAATTAATGAATCAAAAAGCAAGATGACCTTAATTTAAATGTTTAAGGAGCAATTTAGGAAAGTGAAACATGTGAATGCAAGGAAGGAGGCAAGGAAGGCTACTTGCTGGAAACTGCCTCTCTGATTTCGAGAAACCACAAATTTGCTTGAAAAAGAAATTAAAATAATTCTAAGTAATAAATCTTTTGTGTTATCATGTTAATGTCATTGGTTTTTTAAATTTTTTTTTTTGAGAAATGTGGAACCATTCCACAGACACAGCTGAGCTCTGCCTTCTGTTAAGGGTTGCAGCACCATTGAAGTTTGAACTCATTTAAGCAGTTCTGTTGTGCTTTCAATTCCCCCTACCTTCTTTTTTCCTTCCAGTGGATTGAAATGTGACCAAATAGCAGCATGACTGTGAATGGAAAAGATAATTCTCACACAACATTCTTCTCTGTGCTTTGGGGAAAACACACACATACAAACATATTTGCTCATGTCTGATTCAAGATGTGAATAAAAAAAAAGAATAAGGCAAATCTATGAGAAATTTTTCTGAAATTAGAAACACACTCAAAACCTCTCCTATGTATTTGTTTTGTTTAGACTAATTAAGACTTCTGCTTTATGTTACCACAATAGACACTAAACATTTGCAATATGTTTACTGAGGTTAAAGGAATTATGAGATGAATTTGTATCTATAACACCATTATCCTTAAGCAACTCTGCTTTAGTAATCAGTTGGAATTTATTTTTATCAGTCAGAAAGGTGACTTGTCAGTCTAACCAGAGACATTTTGCATCTTCAGAACATTATATAATACAGAATGCTAGTAAATTTTTTTTCTCAGGAGAAAAACCCCTCTTCTGTTTAAATCTTATATTACCATATTGTATAGCTAGATTAAAGAAGGAGGGAAAAGAACTCACGTATTGGCTGGGAGCTATAGTTTGCACTGCTTCTCTTGTACTTGTGTAATTTGTTATACCAACGGAAGTCCTTATCACGAACTGAAAAATGACCAATTCCCGAAGTAAAATATGTCCAAAAGAGCGAAAACTAAGTTAAAAATTCTAACGCTAGGGATACAGGGATTTACATCTGTTGTTGTGCCTACCGTGCACACACACACACAAACACACAGAACAAACATTCACTTCCCTTATTAAAACATGATGGTGGAACTAGTTCTTACTAACACAATTTTTTTCCATGTCCTACTACAAAATCTAAATTAGATTAGAGTCAAGCTTCAGCTACATTAAGTCTCCTCCTCCAAGGAGATTTTTTAAAAACATATATCTTTTGAGTTTCTCTGGTGATATGAAGGACTGTGAAAGCTCTTAGTTATAAAAGCTATTTTAATCTTTAAAAACTTGGGTCTACTTTCTTTCATTCAGCTTTTTTATTGTATATTGTTAACTTTTCCTGAAGTGTAAAAGCCAGAAAATTGGTATCAGCAGTCTTCCCTTAAAACCACGGTATACAGGATAGCACAATATCAAGACACCAGTAAAACTCAAGGCCCTGATGCATGATTTTGGAAATTCATACTCAGTTAAATTAAGAAGCTAGTTCTTCCCCAGCTGTTCCATTTTCTATACCCCCACCTCTGGCCAAGGTAACTCACTTTCTAAGAGAGACAGCAGAATAGGAGGTCTGTCCTGATGGGAGAGATCCCCAGTGCTTCTTGTTTATAGCCTGGCATATTAACTACCATTTAAAAATGGCTACTTCAATTTACATCAACATGCAGAGCTATGGAT
Source organism: Strix aluco (assembly GCF_031877795.1). NCBI lineage: Eukaryota > Metazoa > Chordata > Aves > Strigiformes > Strigidae > Strix > Strix aluco. Next base: position 37,017,910 of record NC_133931.1, read on the forward strand.
TGGAGTAGTGAGGAGATGCTATGGAGTACAATCAGCTTTATTTGCAATGGGACCTCTAATCTCCACGAGATTAATGGAGCAACAGTTGTGAGGAGTGATTATGAAATCACTACAAGGCATCAGAGATCATGGATCACTGCAGAATAAAGATCTGTGTTGAGGCTTCAAGCTGCGAGTGAGGAGTCCAAGACTGCATTTCAGACCTATTGCCATGTTAAACAAAGAGTAGACCTAACTAGTTAGCAAGAAGGAAACCTTTCTATTCTCAGAGCTTGGGTGTCTAAATTACCCTGCTCAGGAATAGACAACTCATTCTCTTGAGGAGGTTCTAGAGATGCTCATCCATTATATGGTCAAATTTCTTGTGGTTGAAAAAGCATTACCAAAGAAATTAGAAACATCCTCCAGATGAGAGTGGTCACACACATGTCTGATCTACAGGAGTACCTTTACCACACAGCTGCAAAGCTGGTGCGGGTCCAATGTTACATTTATTTGAGAAATGCTGAACCAGTTTCAATGCATCTGTACAAGTGAGTTTGCACTGATTTTAAAAGTCCATAAATGCCATTCTAGATGAGCCATTAGTTTCAGAGATATTTACAGGTTTGTGGTGATGACTGCTATCACACATTTGCTACCTATGAGAAGCTACAAGATAATGGATAGTGAAGAAGGTTGGATAAAAACTGAATCAGACCATGCTTGCTAGCAACTCAGTTCAGTGAAAAGATCAAAACTAGCAGGACACTAACTAGGTTTTAAGAAGTAAATGTTACTGAAATTTAGGTTATTTTGAGTATTTTCAATGTTAAACCTTATAAACAAGTATCAGAAACAAGTTTTCCCCTTTACTGCAACCCTATAAAAATTCATGAAAGTTCCTTTCTCTTTATTTCCTTACACTGTGAAACTCTGACAAAGATAGCTCAGATGTGGACTGAGCTTCAGGAAATATGTATTCCATTCTAAATATTCAAGAACTCTCTGAATGGTGCAGGTCGTCACATCACTTGCATAATGTACAAGTCAGCAGTTGATCTCCTGTCTTACATGCCAAAAAACCTTCTCACTAAAAAAGTGATTCAGATATTTTGCCCCAAAACTATAACAGGAGAAACTAAAATTATGTTTCATAGAATACTAACAGAGGTTGGTAGAAGTGATGTGTTCCAAATTCAATGCTTGGCATTGAATGAATTGAATGTTCAGTGCCATTCACAAAGTTCTTAAGCTCAGACTGCAGGGAGCTTTTTAAGAAGGCAGGTATGAGCAAACTCAGGTAGAAATCAGACAGGCTGACTGGGAAATTAAATTATCCAAAATAATTACTAAACAAGGGTGCCTTTGGGTTTTTTATGTTTTAAGTTCATAAATTTCAGCTCTGTTCGTTAACTTCTTATATGGCAACAAATAGAATTTTAAAATAACTTTATAAGACAATGCACACATCAATAAAATATGTGTGTTGAACTAAAATTAGATTGTTTTAATTAGCAGTTCTAAAGTTACAGAGACACATGAGAACCACCACTACTGAGAATTGACAATGAAGTTACAAGAGGAACTTCAATCAACATAAAGATGAGGGAAGGCAGCATTTCCAGTGCTGTTAAAGAGCAGTAAGGAACTGGAAACAATATTACTGATGATAAGAGAAGCAAAATTTTACACGTTGTTTTCAGGACTTCAGACTATGGGCTGCAGTTGTTTGAAATGGATCTATTTCAGGACTCAAAGTTCAGTCAAAGTCCTCTCAAACTTCTGAAACAGGCAATAAAAACCCATAACTGAAAATAAAGCCTAAACTCGAAATAAAAGTCTTACATGGTTTTAGCTTATATGTTTTAGATAGTAGTCTTCAACACCCTGTTTAGCTGGGCTTCAGAAACCCATTGAATTTGAAAGAGATTCTATGAAGGAGATCTTCTTAAAGATGTCTATTGTGACAGACCTGGCCAAAACCAGAAAGAGGACCATCCCACGTGAATATATTTTGGAGAAATATTCATCCTGCAGCTCCCTGTGACTGGAAGAGCTATTTAAAGGTGAGTTAAGAACAACTGCATATATCAGGAACAAATTACAAGCTGGAATGGAGGGATGGAGCACCTGCCATGCAGTGAAAACCTGTGGTAATTGACTTGCTCAGCTTGGAGATGAGTCGGATTTGAGGGGACCTGTCAGCAACTGTCCAGTACCTGTAATGAGGTTATAAAGTAGACAGAGCCAGGCTCTGTCAGGAGACAGCAGTCCATGGCTGAAGTGCAAGAGATAATGGGCATAAACTGAAAAAAAAGAGAGTCAGACTGGATATAAATAAAAGCAAGCTTCTTCCCTGTGAAGGGAAAGAGTCAAGTAGCAAAACAAGTTACCCAAAACACTATTGCACTCTCCATCTTCTGGGGTTTTCAAGATCCAAATAGATAAAGCCCTGAGCAACTGGATCTAATCTCATAGCTGAGCCTAGTTTGAGCAGGACCTGAGACGACCTGAGGTTTCTTCCAACCTGAATTTTCCTGTGATCATTCTGTGATTATATGAAATTTTTACTGTTTGTGAGAAGCCTGGTTGAGAGTGTCTTCTCTTCACAGGGAAAGGTAACTTTCTTTGTTCTTGACAGGGGGATAAAGAACTGACTTGAACATCCCTATTCAGATTATTTATGGAAGAACACAGTGCTAGTCATGTGATTGTATTTTGTGGGGAAAGAAGTGGCTCAATTAAATTGAGAACTAAACCAAAATGAAATTTGAGGTTAAAGAATGGCTTGTTCTTTCCCTGTGCTACACAATCAGCTTTCATACTGCTCTGCACATTGTGGTGTCTCTCATAACAAAGCTCCATGGAGCACAATTTGCTGTGGCATAACAAATGGAGACATCCCAAACTACAAAATTCTGTAACGGGTACTGCTGGGACTGAAGGCAAGAGAGAGGTTCAGACTTAGCTCTTCTCCTCGCAAGAGTATGGCAACTGAAGAACACAACAGCCTTTCCATTAAAAACAACAGTGTCCTGAGGACATAGATCCTGCTCTCTCTGAAACTCTTTTACAGGAGACTGCCAAAGTATTCTGAAGGCAGCACAGCAAGGACAGGCAATAGCCCCCCTCACTAGGCTGAGAGCATTCTATCTCACTCTGTGTATGTTACAGTAGGCACAAAAGATGCCCAGATAGAGATGGAAAACATGACAACATTTCTAGGTTTTTGCAGAAGCAATGCCCATAAATTGCAAATGTAGGAATTCTTTACATTTGTTCTTAATGCCAATAAAGAACTTGCTTGGGAGAAACTTATTAACCAAGCGGTGATTTGCCCCTGAGATTACTTAATCTCTAGCAAGAGGGCTGGCAAAATCATCACTAGCAAAATAGAGCTGGAGACATGAGAAAGGAAAGCTTGACACTTCATCATCATTGCCACAAGCTATTAATTTCTCTCTGATAATCCAGTTTAACAATTTTTGATTCATGAAAGATGAATGACCATAGCAGGAAAAATAAACATGAACTATGGAAAGTTTCTGGTTAAGATGGAAAGGCTGCAGTCAAGATATTTCCCGCTTAACCTTCATCAAGAAAAAGGTCAAAAAAGGCCAATGTGTTTAAGCAGGGCACAGGACAGAACAGAACAAAACTTCCTATGAAAAAGATTAAGTTCACATTCTTTCAGCTTTCATTAGAACTATTCCACATCATTCCACACTTTCATTTAAAAGTTTCCTGACAGCATTGAACACAAGATCTTAAAGTACAAAAATCAAAAGATAAAAACATAAATGGAAAACAGTTCATGTGCTGTATACAAAATGGGGGAAAATATGAAGGACACATAAGAAACAGGGAAAGAGAAATACTACCTTTAGCCTTTGCAAATTATATAATACGTGGTGCGCAAGGTAATCTTTCATCCCATGTACTTCCATGTACGTGTACTTTAAGCTGAACAGTTCCCAGGGCATATGTGTCTTTACCAAAGTAAATTTTTGTTTTACATGAGGCTTCTAAGGAAGAAAGAATTTTCTTCCAGCAATACAAAAGAGTAAGACTGAAATGAATGTCTCCAGATATGTCACTTCCAAACTGCTGAGAAAACAGATTAACTCCTCTTTGTCACTGCTACCTCCCCATGTCCATTACAGCAACTGTAGATATTGGACAATAGAATTTGATACATGGTAAATGCCCTAGAAATGTTTGGTTGTGCAATACCATGCTCAGGATTTCTCCTGGAAGAAAAGGTAAGTATACCTTTGAGCAGACTGATATGTGGATGGATCAATAGATATATGCAAGAAGCACACTGAAACATCACTGAGAGATGGAGAGAATGTATTTTCTTTCCATCCTTCAGTCATCAGATCCAGTCTACATTCCTTAGGAGATCTATCAGCCATGATTCAGACTGCTACTCTGTTTTAGAAGTTGCCTATTGACTCAGACTCATTTGTGATGCTTGTATCTATAGTGTCACCATGGCAGTTTATTGCTCACCTGAATTTTCATCCTGCATTGTTCAGTAACATTGTTCCTATTAAATGTAGACACCAATGATTCATGATGAAGCGGAGCAAAGAGCTTCTTCAAACAATGAGGGTGGCCCACACAGAGCTTTGAAGATAAGGGCTCAGATGCGGACTCCTCACTTCACACCAGATGTGAGTCAGCAAGGTGTCTGGAAGAGAGGGGTGAGGCATTCTTTGAGACCTGCTCTGCCCTGTGTTAGGCTCTCACCTAAACTATTCTCAATCTTTTTCTAAAGATGAGTTGTTTGACAGTAAGGTATGACTTCAAAAAAACCCCAGACCCATGAATACATGCATTACTGAGATCAGTTCCAAATTGAAAAGCCCAGCATGCTCTTCTATTGCAGACAGGGGAAAAGTGGAAGTTCTGGCAGCTATAGGTAGTTGTATAGTAAAAAAACAGTGAATAGTTCAAATAGCTACAGGATTCAACACACTGATGCTCCACATGTCTGTGTCTCTTTTCCACTGTCATGGTAGCACTGGTGTCACAGTTCAGTATACAGCTGTATTAGTGCAGCAAATGTAGAATGGCTAAATCACTGTTGCTCATTATCTGAACTGTCTCTGACTGAAGGACAAATGTTCTTGTGACAAATTAAAAAAGTTGCTCTGACTGGATTTTGCACTGGAGTCCTGGTGTGTGTGCATGCACTCCATTTGGAATGTGCCACAGAGGAGTGAAGGAGACAGGTCACAGCAGTAGCATCACTCATTCCAACTGGAGCTGCTGATGCTCATGTCAATGACCTCAGCAAGCAGTGCAGTGTATGTAGAAAACAGCTTTATTCAAAGCACCTTTGAACCAGTACCCAAAGGGAGAACCAACAGAAAGTCAACAGTATGGTAGGTATACGACTGAGTATGACCACAGAGCTTGCTCACCACCAGGGATGCGTTCAAGCTCCTCGGCACATGATTCTCTCCAATAACCCTGTGGGTTTCTGACAACAATCAAGGATTCTTACATGGTGCACAAAAAAAGCAATGAACAAAGCACGCATGGTCTTCTCACGGCTCATGCTGTCCAGCTGCCAGAAAGAGCAGTGAATTCTCCACCTTACACAAAAGGTAGACAGGGTTCCTCAAAATGGACAAGGTCAGGATATGGTTGCACAATGTCACTTGTCCAAAACAGTATGGACGTCAGTTCTAGCTAGCCATGACCTTCTTTTACCTGGCTTTTCTAGTCCATGCTGGCAACTATTCTTCACTCTAAAGGATTCACAGGATTTGATAGACTTCTTTTTTATCTTAAAAGTACCTGTGGTACCCAAGACCACAACAAATATCTGTAAAACAGACCTATTTCTTGAGATATAGTCTTGAGATACTGCATCTTGAGGTACTGCATCTCAAACATTGCAGAAGTTGCAGAGGTGCAAAAAAGTACAAAATTTGTGGAGAAGAAAACTTTGCAGAGCAATTTAGTGAAACGGAAAATTGAACGTGAGCTGCGTAAGATGGAAAAGACCCAAAGGGATGTACCTGTTCCAATACCTCTTTGCGGCTGCTCATGTTTCTATGTTGAACTATTATTTTTTTGAGAAGCTGAGTGATCCCTGACCATGCAACCCTCAAAGTCTCTTCATTTTACCATTCCTCACTTCAGAGGATCCATGCTTTAGAGGAGTTCTCCACACCAAGCAAAGGAAACCAAGAAACTAACTCAGCGACCTTTTGCACTTAGAAGTTGAGTTGCAGAGCAGTAGAGCACAGGAAGCTTTCCTCTGTGAGCCTATATACCAGCAATGGACTGAAGTTTCCAGCGAGATAGGAAATGCTGACCCTCTACCAATATAGAGATAAAAGAATCTACTGGAATGCCTGGCAGATAAACTTGGGTTAACTTCAAAACATTTTATTGGCCTAACTATGCTAACAGTCTCCCTAAATCCTACACAATGGTGGCCAAGCAGATAGCATTACAGCCCTAGTTCATAAATTGGCTCTAGATGTAAAATAGATCACAACAACATAAATTCACATGTTCTTTACTAGGGACACATTCAGGAATTCAGGTATTATAGCTATTTTCTTCAATAAAATGATGGGGAATGACACCAAGGGAATCTCTGCTAAAAATTACTACAAAGGTGGGCTTAATGCATACTTCTTTATTGATACCAAGATATCATAACCCAAATATTATTCTAAAATCTCCTATTAGTATTCTCGCAGTCCCTGGAAAAAGCGATAGCTAAAAGGTATCCTGTGCTGATTTTACAACATGTTCAGTTTATTATTGCAGTACTGTTCTCTAGTTTGTGACTGGCATGCCCTGAGGCAGCCAAGTCAGTGGGAGATAATCCTCAAAAGATTTAGCATAGCTAAATCCAGAAACACGAGTACTGAATCTTTTACAATTCTGTCTTTCTTCCATTCTTTGTCCAACATCATACCCCTGTAAGACCATCCATTATTCCTCACTATACTTTTAGTGCTTGCAGGCACCAATAACACTTCTGATACCCCTAAGCTTTATCTGCCCCACAGGCCTTTGAGACATTCCTTCAAGTAACAACAGTGGGTGATTTTTAAAACATGTTCCTGTGACTTATGTAATTGACAAAGAAAAGGCTACACATTTTTCTTGTCAACATAACCCAGCACTGAAACGGATGACACTTTGGAGAAGTACAGTGTTCCATTTCTACAGCCAGTACCACAATCACATTTAATCTAAAATGAGCATCTTAGTCTCCTCAAGTAAATCACAGCTCCTGCTGTTCAAATGAAAGACCTGCTTCATGCTTTCTTCTGTGAAAAGTATAGGAGACACCTTAAAGAGCTGTGTAGGAATTACATCACAGCTGTTCAAATACAGACAGTGTTTATCCATAGCATTGCTCATCTGTGGGCCAACCAAGAAACTCAAAACGATATCAAGTGCCTTCAGCTTAAGCTTCTTAGCAATCCTTGTGAAGCAAGTGGGTAAGCTCCATCCCTACATGTGCAACTGAAAGACACAGGTGCCTTTGAAGGTTTCCAAGAGGAAATCCTGCCTGTCTAACTGCAATGCCTGGAGGCATTCAGAGGGACTCTTCATTGATCAGAGAGAACATGCCTTTAGGTAGCTGCTGTATATATGTTTAAGACCCAGGGGCACCTCAGGTGCCTTGGCTATGAAAACTGGATCCCACCCTCAGAATCTCATTCACCTTTTTAAAGCAGCAACTCAGCAGGCACTTGTGTTTCTTTCCTCTTTTCTCCACACACTTCTTATTCGCCTCTCTCCAAAGCCTATTTGTTGATTTAAAAAGTCAGAAACAGTAAGCGGGGCCTTTCCATATTCCGAGTGACACTGCAGCAGTCTTCTCCATAAAAAAGGATAGGCTTTTGTTAAAAGTGTACATTTAGCCTTCTGCTCATGGTGACACTGGCACAGTCACACATGTCTGTTATCATACCTTCTCCTGTAAACACACAGAGTGTTCACAGGGTGACTGTCATCACCAGGTAGTTGAATGGTCTTAGAGCTCACATTCTCCTAAAGGCGTGGGACGTTTCTCCCTCTCACCCTAAGCCACCAGCTCCAGCTGCTTCCCTTGCACCATGTGGACCCTCTGTCCACTTGCTGAGCTGAACCACCTCACTAGGCAGGCAGCCAGCACAGCTTCCCACTGCTCTGGTGAGCTCATTCAGCATGCCAGGAGGTGAGCCAAGAGCCAAACCTGGCACGAGGGAGGAGATGGGAACACAGTGGTGGAGGCAGAGGATGGGAGGATCAAGGATGGGGTTCTCCAGGGCAGCAAGCTATTCCACTGGCTGAGAGCAGTCAAGAAACTTCACCCTCTGTTGCAATAAAACCTCTTTAACAAAATGGGAGTTATCAGATAAATGATCAGAAATTTTGGGGGAGTTGATTATGGTAAAACTCAGAAAAAAATTGGTTTTTTAATTGTCAGGTATGACATACACAAACCCACCTTATTCACAAAGTCTGCATGCATTTACACAGTGAGATTTGGGATTTCTGTTAGTTACCTTCATGTTTCTGGAGCTGCATGCAAGTAATTTCCTCAGCAACCAGCAATATTAAGTTTAAAAAACAGAAGGGAGAGATCTGAACTTCTCACGTTATATCTTGACTCTAACACTTGAAGCTTTACAAAGGAGGCTAAATATCATGAGACTACTGATAAAAGTCAGGAGAGTTGGCAGTTCTGCAGACATTTATGGGCTTGGTAACACATTTTTCTGTTTTTAAGTGAAAACAGACAAAACAGTGCACAGGCTAGAATAATGAACATCTTGGCACATTGCAATTACAATACTGGAACAGACCACTGTTCTGTTTTTATGGATGCTTTTGAGAAAAACAATCCCTATGTTCAGCTCCCTGTTACATTTATTCTCCAGAACTCTAGTGCCAAAGGCTTCCCCATCTTCTCTGTGGACTTTCCAAACAGAATTCACCTTCTGTGAAGCAGCACAAAAATACAGCTGCTGTGGAGCAGCTCCTCTGCTTGCTAAAATGGATTAGAGTCACATCATAGAGAAAGGGCAACATGCAGTGCCATAATTACACTCAGACAGCATCAGGAGAGATTTTTTTAGAACATAAAATGATTGACTTGCATGTTTTGCTTCCATTTAGAAACTCCATGAAGTATTCTGTGGATAATCTAGCACTGATCTACAGTTTGGATTTCAATAGCATGGTACCACATCCAGAAATCTTCCAGAATATAATGGTGGTATCGTCACACTAGCCTGTGATAAAAATTATGAAAAGGAGTATTTTTTGTCTGGAGTTCCAGCAATATTATCAACTTTGCAGGGAGCTATAAAAATTACAATGTAGAATTATAGTCAATTGTCAGTTAAGTTTTGCTATAAAATAAATCTAAACAATATTTTAAGGAAGTCATGAGAAAATCTTGGGTGAAAAGGTCAACTATTACAAAAAAGTTTCACTGTAACCAAATCACCAGTGATGGTTAAAGCTGGGAAGACTCAGAGTTCCAGGATTAATAGAGCACACACAGTAACAAAGGCTTATCAAACCTTTTAAGCAGATTCTGAAAGTGGGAATTAAAGTTCTGGGAAATCACTGATACCAAATCTGCTGTGTGCAATGCATAAACCAGAAGATGAAACAGCTATTAGTTTTCTCAGAAAAGTCTTAAGACATCAAAAATTAAAAACTAATTAATCTCACCAATTAATAAATTTTGAGCATGGACAAGCAATACTAAACCAAAGATTTTACAGGGGGACTCAAAAGGAGTCTACTGACTGATCTGAAATATGCTAAAATAATTCAGCTAAAAAGTGTCTGGTTTGGTAATTCATAGATTACTGTGTTGCATTCTGAGGTGACACTGGTGAAGGCCCTGAGACTTTCCACTTTAGAGTGTCCTCTACAAGGACACGACAGCGTTGAACGTGCACTGCTTGGTAAGAACAACAGTAGAGTTACTGTGCTCTGATCACATGGAGATGGTGAATTAGTGTTGGAGTAAGAAAAGTGAAAGACAAAAAAAAAAGAGGGGGCGGGAGGGAATATTATGTTGCTGGTCCAGCTGGGAAGGCAGAATGATGATTTAGGACCTGTTAAAGGGAGAAGCAGTCTGACTTGCTGCCACTACTGGGGCACAGCAAAGGGGACTGTATCACCTCCCACTCCCTTCTCCCATTGCTTTCCATACACGTTAGCTGCGTAAGGACAAGGTCTACAGGTAATTGCAGTGCAGGGACAGACACAACTCCATGGATTAATCACTATGTACACACAGCCCCTCTTACAGCAACTCTACCTGTGATGGAGATGTTAGGAAAATCTGGTATGAGAAAGACAACTGCTGGGTGACACGTGTGTCACGTAGCTCTCTTGTGAGCTGTGCTATTCAGTGCCTTCTAATTTAATATCCTCAAAATCTCCTAAGACAGCAGTTAAAATTTAAACAGGCATTCTAAAAACACACTCTTGATCCCATTATCGGTGTCGTGGATGGGATTACAATGAGGGTGGTAATGGTGGAAATTTTTTAGGAGAGATCTAGTATCAACAGCAGGAGTGGCCACTAATTGGATTCTTTCTGTGTCACCGCAGAGTTGTCACGGGACCCTTGTTCTCTGTTGAACACTGCAGCTCTCAAGGCACTCAGAAAGGAGCTTTCTCAATTGTTATCGCATCAGTCTGCCTTCCCACTCAAACACAAATCCCCCAAAGCCCTTTCTAAAGCTAAGGAAATCATGGAACCCACGACTCCCATGACATCTGCGACAAGTGTCCAGGCTCGCCTGGGTAAGAATGAGTCCTGACATTACACAAGGCTCGAACTCCTGATCCTGAATGAACAAACATATAGCATCGAGTGCAGTACGTAATTTAAACAAAGCTAGATAATAAACTGCAAACTGTCAAAATAGTCTGCAATAAAGTGATCTAGTCAGAACAGAATTTGCAAATCTTACCCAAAATCTTTTTCCATAGCTGTCTAACTTCCACTGAGTGTGGGTTCTATAATGGCTTCCACATTTGGAAACACTGTCCCCAGAATCACAACATTTTTAATAAACTGCTTTTAGAACTGTCCAGTTCCTGACTGGAATGAGAGCTGTTACAATAATTTTCACACCGATACTTGCCATCTCTAGGATACTTCTGGATTCCTGCATGCATTTTTCTTCCCTAATGACCTCTCATTTAGCCTACTTTTTAAAGATGTATTTACATGCCATTTGGAAATTCACCAAGGGGTTTTTTTGCAATGTGAAATTACACCAGTCATAATTAATTTTTTTTTCTTCTGAAATGGAGAAAAAAATCAATGAAAGGCCAAGGAGATATGCCAAGCAGCAGAAATTGAAGTTACATATTATGATGGAACAAGCTCACCCACCTCGATTATAAAGTGCTAAGAAGAGGAAGCCCCTGACAAGCAATAAACTGACACATAATTAAGACAATTCAGGGCAGAATACATTCTGTCTGGAAAACATTTTCCTGGGCTATGTCTCACTGCTTGGAGCAGCAAGGAGAAAAAAAAACCGTGGCACTTTGAAAACAACTCTATGAAGACAATCACTATACCACCTAGTCTTCACTAGCTGCGGGAAAAAGAAACCCACCAGCTTTTGTGCAGCGCAGATTCTCTCACATCACAAACACAGTTGATAGTACAGACATGCCTGGTATGTTCAGCATTCCATATCAAGCAAAGATGAATTAGCCGCAACAAAAATGTATTACAGCTTTCATGCAGCAGTTTATGGATCTTTTTGTACCTCTGGAATTTTTCACCTTGAGTGTATCGTGGATTTACTGATCTCAGATCTTTTCCTCAGATTATTTTTATCTCACTGTGAGGAACATCTTTGTGAGTTCTGAACACTTTTACAGCTGCTGGGATGCTAATGGGAACTTCATGTGTGTACCCAGTACAAGTGCTCTCAGGGAAAAAAAAGCCAATGTCAAAGGAAGGTATGTAGAAGTCACCATAAATATGTCTTTGAATGTTTACCATCTGGAACAGTAGATTACATTTTGACAAGAAGCTGGACTGCCCCGTGGGCATTGTCTTTTAAACAGGCCCATCATTATAAAGGAAGGAAAAACATGATTTGCTGTTCCTAGTTTCTCAGCAAGATTTTCTGGCAGTGCTAGAGAAACTCGTTTTTTTCCTAGTAAAACAACAAGCTGGGCATGTGTAGTTAGCTATGCACTTTCTTGAAAAATGTGTTTTCTTATGGCTCATCTGATCTGTGATCTGACAATGCCCACAGAGAGGGATGCGTTTCAGTTAGGCTGTGACAGCAGCAGACTCTGCAAATCACAGTGCTGCACCTTAGCTTTGCTGGAAGACTAGACCTCTGTGCACCAAAACTGTCTTATTGGGCTTCTCACAGACGCACTGGGAAGAGGGAAGAGGAGAAATCCAATATACAAGGCTTTAACATAGAGTCATAGTGATGGTTTCCTTTGGTTTTGTTTTTCATTTTTAAGCTTGTAGAAGTTTCCATCACCTCTTACAATGAGAAAGAGTGGGCTGAGAGAAAAATCAAAATGGGCAAATTTTGTCACATATGTCCCAGTCTGGTCATGCAGTGCTATGAGGGATTTAGCTAATTCTCTGTTTCAAATTGCTGTGGGTCACTTCTGAGGACACATTCTTACTGAAGAGTATGTTTGAAAAAACAAGTTGAGAACAACCTGTAAAGGGGCCAAACAGCCTGCTCAAAAAAAAAAAAAAAAAAAAAAAGTTAACAAAAAAAGTTGCTTTGAGGCAAAAATATATGTGCAACCTGAAACATAGGTTTATGGGCATCGTTACACAGTTAAATGCCAAAATCACAAAGCACCAGCTATAAATCCCCTTGCTCAGCCTACTAAACAGATCTTATTTCAGAACACATTATATACAGTATTATTTATAGAATATCTCACCTGTAAAGGGTGAGGACAGTGTTAGATTTCTTTCACAAGTAGGAGGCCAATAATTCATAAGCACCACAGGTATGTGAGAGTTAGTGTGAAGATCTGTTATAGTGCGAAAGAAATCGTTTTGTAACTCTGCACAGGAAGACAGTGTATATATATATATACAATAAATCTTTTATTTTTTTTTTTAAAAAAAAAGGAAAATAACCCATCCTCCAGTTTCTTCAACTGGATCATTTAGAGTAAGACAATGAGAACATCTTAATCCTCTGATAATCTAACATACTGTAATTAGTGATAACATTTCTGATTTCTTAGTTAATTTGCTGGGCTTGCCACACTCGAGACATCAATAAACTTAATAGCAGAATTAAATGAAAATGATAGCAGACTACTTTCATAACTAATTTCTAATTACATTTCTGCCTAAACATAAATTTTTGCTTACTTTTAATTAACACTTCAGATTGCTAGTTTAGAATCTATAAATAAAGCGAGACTTTAATGATCCATTATAGTGATGCTACTTAGTTTTCAATGACTTGTAAAACTTTCACAAACAGATCTGCAAATGAATTACATCCATCTGCTCTGCTGCAGCTGCAAGAGCAGCACTACATTGTACCCTGCCTTTCCCCACTTTCCTGATTTTCTCTTAACTCTAAGCCCATGTGTAAGCCAAACCATCTCGATACCGATCAGCAGCAGCCCAGCCAGGTCTCTATAAAGGAGTCTTCAAACTTTACAGACATCTCAGCTGCACTTTCAAACCACTCTGGTTTGCCTCCCAGCTGAGCCCCAGACAGGCTGCACGCTGCTCAAGCATCCTCCTCAGAACCTGGGAAATAGTCCGCCGCGGTTCCTTCCCGCGCCCGACCACGCCGTTTCGACGGATCTATTGGAGCCCGGAGGCTTTTACACAGAAACAAGCGGCATCCGGCGGCCGCTTCCCCGGGACCGGCGGGCTCGGCGCGGCACGTGTGTGCGGGAGGGGAGAGCGGTGCCTGCGAGAGGGCGAGCGGGGCACCCGCCCTGCCAAGAGACACCGCTCCGGAAGGGGTTTTCTCATCCACACCTTCAAAAGCGTCACCTTGGCTGCGTTAAGAGTGTTAGCTCCGTGAAGACAGCCAAGCATCAGGCTACGCTCGCTGTTATCTGTCAGCCGTACAATAGCAGCATTGATAAGGCAGCAGCAACTGGCTTTGACAAGTGTGCTGTGCTAGCATTCCTCGGAAAACCATGAAGGAGAAAAAAAAAAAAAAAAAAGAGGCATGAGGTGCCTTTTACTTTACCTGAACAAAGTGTGGGGTTTTATTTTTCCCTCTGAGCTGCTGGAAACGATTCCTCCCTCTTCTCCCCCAAAGCTAGGTAGTTCTTCTTTTGCTTGCAGCTCACACTTGGGGAAGACCACACAGCTCCAGCAAGGCTGCCTCTCTCCCCTAATCCCCACTCGAGTGTGATGACACACACTAACCCCAACCATCTGTTGAAACACGTCCTCAAGCACTCAGCACCGTGGTGTGTCAAGACGGGCTGCCCAATCCAATCGCTGGGGCTGGGTGGCTCTTAAGGAGCTGGAGGCAGAGACAAGGGCAGAAACTATAGGGCTGAGAACTCTTTAGCAAAGTAACCTGAGATTTTGCGAAAGGGCTGCTATTGAAAAAAAGAGCAGAAGGGGGAGGTACTAGCGGGAAGGTAGAGGGAGTGGATTAGTCTGGTGGCCAGTTGTGTTACTTCTCACAACTCCTTGTATTCCCAAGGGACCACTGGGACCCCCTCACAGTGGGATGCACAGAAGCACAAGAGCAACACTAAAATATTTTTTTTTTATGGCGGGTCTATTGAGGGCAATCTCCTCCTAGAGACGCTTTTCTTAAAATAGTTAAAAGATGCAGTTTGGGATCCTGATAAAGCGCTGATGTGGGAGTCGTTTGCACTGCAATGTGACATTTGCGTCCCGAATCCCCAACTCCTTACCCTGCCGCAATTCCCCCGCGGCTGCCTCCAGCTTTCCTGGGGGAACGGCGGAGAGAGGCAGCGGGGAGACCGGGGAGCGAGGCGGGGAGAAGAGGGGAGCTCCGAAGGGCAAATGTTTCTGCTTCGGCACAGCTATCTGCGGGTCCTTCCCAGGCGCCTGCGCTTCCCCGGCCTCGGTGGCGGTGGCCGGGCGTGCCCAGCTCCACGCTCGCCGCCCGCGCCGTGGCCGCTGCAGCCACTCCGCCACCACCGGGTTGTTGTGACAGCTCCGGCCGCCGCGCCGCGCCCCGGGCCCGCAGCGGCCTCCCCGCACCGGCCCCGCACCGGCCTCCCTGCACCGGCCTCCCCGCACCGGGCTCAGCGCCGAGTCCCCGCGCCGCCTCCTCCCCTTCCCCGCCGCCCCGGGAACGGGTGCTACCAGCCTGTTGCTTCCCCCCTTCCCCACCGCCTCCGCCACGCCGCGGCCCCCCGGCCCCTCCTGTGGGATGCAGCCCAAGACCCAAGAGTTTAAGGCTCGCTGTCCTTTCCCTCGGGACCCGCCCCCCCCCCTTCCCCCCCCCTTCCCCCCCCCCTCCCCCGCTCCAAATGGGGGCTCCGGGCAGTGCCTCGGCAGGTCTGGACTGTGTCTAGTCTGTACCTCAGTTTCTCTCGGCCACAAAGCAAGCATTATCACACCTTCCTCCCTCTCAGGGACGCTGCCAGGAAAAATACACTAATTTACAGAAGATGTCCGGGAAGGAGAGATAAGGGACGCAGAAAAGCTGCTAAGTGCCAAAGAAAGAGTTCTTTCCTTTCCCCTCCCTGTAATAGGATAGCGTGGAAGAGAAACTTAAAATCTCAGGGGGTTTTACCTCATTACCAAGTGCCTGACCTGACACTTGCATTAAATCTACATTTCACATTATGACAGATGTTGTGCTTTCTTTGAACTGAAAGGGAGGAACGTCGTTTTGGCACTCTGAAAGTGTTAACATCCAGCTTGAAGAAAGTTTTGCAATTGCAAAAAGACACACTCTACCCAGCTATATGAAAGCCATATGAGAGTCTTGAAATGTTGATTTGGCTTACTTGTTCTTTAATACCTTATGCAAGGCTATTTCTGAATCACTAGTGGCAAAGTGAGTACTTAATAAAAAGTGAGATTAAGGAGCTGTGGTTCATGCTCTTTTAGCTGTTATCAGAGCTGACCTGGAGGAGAAAGGAAAAAGAAGAAGATACTGTAGTCACAATTGCATTTGCTCAAATTCTTCCCAAAAGTGATGATATAGTGTCTGTTTCAGCCTATTAATATGAAACTGCTTTCACAGATGTTGGGTATTCACTAAAACACTACATCCTAATCTGCTAATTCCAGATAAGTAAATAACTAAACAATATTTTTGACAATAATATGTGGTGAAGTAGGGATGCAACTACTGTCCCTGGGGGATTGTAACATTCTTAACATTGCCAATTATGTCTTCAGGGCAAGGGTTTGATTTGATTTGGTTTTATTCTTGCAGACTGTGGTCTGTAAACAGGCTGGATAACCTTACACACTTGGAAAGCCCTGGAGACATTATTAATCTCATTTGCATTGTCTTTAGCTATACTTCTATAACTATTGTATTAGTAACTCTGCATTAAGAATGTATAGTGATCAGAGATGTGGAATATCAAAAAGCCAAAAAAAATGTGCTGTATCATCCTGTGTACTGACTCATTGTCTAAATTGCAGCTCAGTTCACAACTGCTGTATTTGATATTGGTCAGATGAGATGCAAACTCTGCAAAGTTCATCCTCTAGATACTTCTAACCAACATGAATGACAGTTATGTGCAGTACAATTATTTTGTGTTGTGTGTATGTTTACACAATACTGTGTATTATATCCATGTATAAATGTACATAAACAAGATACTGAGCATTCATATGATGTACAGGCCCAGTTCTGTTACTTTTTATGCCTGCATAAGTCAGGGATGTCTCTGCTGATGACTGTCAAGTCAAAATAGTGTAAAATTGACACAAAGGACCCCTAATTGTGTGTTTTGTACACAGAGACACATGCACATACACACTTATCTTCAAAGACTCTTCAACAACTTGAAATACAAACTTTCATCTCCAAAACCAGTGTTAGCAATAGCCCTCAAACATTGCACATGATCATGTTTTCACATAAAAGCTACTGCTGATGTTGTGGGATGATCTAACTGCTGCTCTTATGGCTACAGCCAGATTTAGTTTGCTGTGACAGTTTATAACAGACTTTTCCACTGCTTCTCCTCTATCCAGGCTGCCATCTGCAAAGAGTTTAGGTTTTAAAGGCTGAAATGAAAGCTGCACTGGAAGAGCTGTACCTGAAATACTGTTAAAATAATGCATCATAAAACAGGTTCTCAAGTTGACTCTCAAATCCGTGAACTCCTGCTAAGGTCAGACTGACCCCACTCAGATAAGTCTTGTAACAAAGTGAGTAATGCTTTATGCAAGTAACTCAAGACAATCCTAATATGCAAGATTAATTGTAGGTAATTGTGATACCGAGAAATAGTCACTCCTGTTTTGTTCCCACAGTTAACATGTCCCTTACTTATTAGCTCCAATTAGTTTCCATGGTAGCCAGCAGCGACTTTAAGCCAGGGCACTGAGCTTCACTCAGCATTGCCTAGACTAAACTCATCACCTTTCCTCCAGCACAGATGGCCTTGGCAGTTTTTTGTGTCTGTGTGGACATATGTACACATTCACACACGTGCACTTCTGCTCAAGAACCTCATGTAATTCTCAGCTCTGGCATTTTCAGCTCTCAAAAGTAATTAAAGGGGATTTTTCATGGTTCCTGCAGCAATATCAGTCTATCTCCTGCCAATATGAACAGAATCTGCTTTTTTATTTCCTTGAATTATTATAAGTCTACCCTGGATTCAATTAGTTTTGAAGAGTTTATATAGGAACAGGAGAGGTTCTATAACACAACCATAAATCCACAGACAAGTCCACGGTCAAATTCTAGCCTAAAATGTATACATGCAGAGGCTCGTGTTGAGCCTTGGTGATATATTGATGATTTAATATTGAACCAAATAACAGGTTCAAAGAAGCATAGAAAGATATGCTTCTTCATAAGGAGCAGAGTAAAGACTTGGAACTCCTTGATGCAGGATGCAGTGGATGAAAAAAATTACATGTATTCAAGTGTTTGGGCAAGTTCATGGAAAAAAAATATTTACTCATAGCAATTGAATACAAATACAGATCTTCTGGTATGGGGAATCCCTGAACTGCCTGGAAAAGATCCTGGACAAGTATCATTCTGTGCTTGTCCTATTCTTACACTTTGCCCCAAGCACCTACTATTTTCCACTACTGGAGGGTGCCAAGCCTAGTGTACTTATGATTTAGAGTGGTACAGATGTTCTTTCTTTCTTAAAGAATTTAGCCGTTGGTAGTTTTTGGGCTTCATCATGGGTAGTATAAGAGAGATGAATTCCTTTCAAGAACTTTAGCCAAGATTTTTAAAGGTTGGCTCATAAATCCGTATTCAGGAATCTAAGTAAAAATGGTCTGATCAAAAGTATTGAGTATATAGCAGCTGCTACTGAAGTCAGCAGTTAATTTTATTTTTCTCCATATGTAGGCATTCCAAAGTCAGACACGGGCTCATGTAAAATTTGGGTGCTAAATCCTGAAGTATATTCTGTGCAAAACTCTGTTCAGCTGTTTCCTAACCTGGAGTCACCTAAATTCCACAGACACGTGGTCTTTTAAAAGTGTTCCCCTGGTACCTCTGCGCATTCCCCCATGCTGAAAGCCCATTCCCAAGCCCAAGCAAGATTCAGGAGTCAGGCATTCCTTCACTTCAGTCCTCTGAATTGCTTCATTGGGCTCTCAGAGTGCACCTACCAAACTTAGAGAGATTTGAGTGGCACAGTTAAAGATCAGCTCTTCTAAAACCTGACCAGAGGAAGAAGAAATAGATAAATTGTAGCACATGCAACCAAATAGCTTTCTCCTCACTGTGCCTATTCAAACCCATTCATTTGAACATAATATTCCAACAGTGATTATTCTGTGTAAAAATACGATAAGGTTAATGTGCAAAAAATACTGAAAGATTCAGTGAGTTACATACAGCACAAGTACAGGAAAATTCAGGATTTTGTGTCCTAGAAGCATGGATGCTATCTCAGGTGTCCCAGAACAATTTCCATATTTTCTGGGATAATGTATATGGGCATATGCATGTACTCTCTCAGCATGAATCCATGCATATGCTAGGTACAAAAGGACTGCTTTAGAAATGCATTAAGGGTGCAGTTCCAGACTCATGATTGCCTGCCTGCGCATAGCTGTTGTGGGGTGGAAAAATCTAGCTTTCAATTTTTAAAGGAAGCTCTTGTACCCTCTTCCATCTTCCCTGCAACAGAATCAGATAGTATGGAAGTTATATACAACTACAATTTATCTCAGGTCTGCAATGCTAAAAATAGTTCCCCTGAGGGGTAACTAGAACAGAGGATAGAGTGCAGGTGAGACAGACAAAAGTTCATAATTGACTGACATAATTGACATCACAGGGCTTTACAATTTGTCAGATTGTTGTCATCACTATCACTTGCCCCCAGAATAAGGTTAATGGTTGCAATGATTGTCAGTCCCAAATTTATGTTGCTTCACTTACATCCCAAAATACTCATTCTCCTCAGTTACTGTTTCTTCTAAGATATCTCCCTTATTAGTGGTTGCATAGTAATTCAGTACCAAACAAGGCCACTGCAATAATGACAAAAAGACATTTCTCACCCTAGCAGGAGAGCTTGTTAGATTTGTCATAGCTAAACTTTTTTTTTTTTTTTTTTAATATTTCAAAATAAAAAAGAAGAAAAAACACAACAAATGAAAACTCCGTGTATTTGTCATGTCATGCTTAGGGAAAAAGATAACAAAGCCAGCAAAAGTTTTTCCAAGCTAGAGCCTAATATGACGATTTAATGCACTGAGAAGCTGGGGTTCTTCCCTTCTCAGCTGCCAGTTGGCCAAGAGTTTCAACTCCAGCACAGTAAACAAGTGATCAGTGAGTCTGGGCAGAGCTCAACACACCAGACAGTTGGAAAATAGGGGCAAATAAAGGCAGGAAAATCAACAGACTTAACCAGTCAGTACAAGATAGGTGATCCCATGCTCAGCAGTAGGGAAAGCGCTAAGGGGAGAGTATATATGGAGTCTATAAGGCTTTAAAGTGTGAGAACTCAGCGAGCAATATGCTCTCAGAACTTGTGCTGACTTCGCATTTTTGGACAGCTTTCAATTTCATTACTGAAAAAATTTGAGGTAAACCATCCAATACTTAACAAAAATTGAAAAAATGCCAAAAATTTAGAAGCCAGAATGTCTCATAGCTTTTAATGTTAATTATTAGTAAACCAATGACCAATGGTCATCTTTAAGTCCCTCCCTCTTACATAATTCACATCTTTGCCCTTACTCAAAACTTTCAGCCTGAAAAAATTGCAATGATAAAGAATGAAGGACTTGAATGACTCCTAGGTTAAACTCATCAAAATCAGCAAAATTTTTATTATGAAGGTTCAATCTTACCCTTTCCCCCTTTGAGTATGTCTCTAATATTACACATAGTCAAGGTACTACTTGCCTAAAAAAACAACTATGTTCATGATGTTGTTCTGGACAGAGCGTGGGAATACACATAGTTTAACATACAGATTCATTTTTTCCTAGAGAGTCAAGGAAGCAACAGCCCCTGTAGCCCTCTTATTTTTATAACAACAAAGCATCAGCAAATCCCATAACACTTTAGGAAAATATTTCATTTAACCCCTTTGCGATCTCATCTCAGACATAGTGATGAGAATATTTGGGAGCAGAAAGACCAAACATGTTGCAGGACCTCTGTAAAGCAAATTTTATATGATAGCAGGGACCTTTCAGTCTCACTTCTTCTGTTCTCACTGAGAAAACAGGCCAATATGCTTAGCTTGCCTCACATATAATTAACTTCAGAGTTGCACCTGCTAAGACAATTAACCTCAAGGAAATTGGCACCTAACGTAAGCACCTACAAGTAGACGGGTAGCCTAATGCAGCCATAATAACTGGCAGACTCACTCAAGGCTCTCTTGACCTTGACATAGTTGTAACACCTAAGGTAAGAACATACTAAAGTCATAACACAGTCCCAAGTCACCAGAAGAATGATAAGGCAGTATTCATTGCATGGGAGAATGTGTCTACTGGAGCCAAGTTTTCCTAGCATTGTCTTGGGTGCCACTAGTACCTTCTCCTACACACAGGAATGACTTAAATGCCAATATCCATCCCTAAAAAACTATGTGTAGACATGTATAAATAATGTTGATATGTAGAATTAAATACATATGCATATATAAAATATATGTATGTATAGGATTATATGTATGTAATTCTACATCTAAATTCTTGTTGCTAGGCCTAAACTAAGGACAACATAGATTGAAAAACTAATACAAGCATAATAAAAAAGTATGTTTTCAAACATGACTTTCAGATAACAATTCAAATGTAGCCAGCTACTTTAAGAAAAAAAAAGAAAAAAAGAAAGTTAATATGCTTATTTCACCAACCCAAACCACTTGTCATTCCCTTTCTAGGTGCCAAAAGCCCAGAATATCCTCACTTTACTATCAAAACCTCTAGTTTGTCTCCTGAAAACATCTATGGCTCATATCTTGTGTCATTAAAACGAATTCATTGTAGAGAAAACTGAAAAGTGAGGACAGAGTAAAAATTGAAATGTATTATTGAAAAAGCCAAGAGGGAACTGTTAACATGGGGTGGAGAGTTGCTGGAAGACATCATGATTACTTTGCAGGTCTGAACAATCCCTCTGGATGTGTAAAAAGTCCCAGGAACAGGTGCAGATCCTCTACTGGTGTTGATGGGAGTCTTCAGTGATAAAGAGAAGAGAGATGTCATTTCTGCCCCTCCTTGCACTTTCTCTTCAACTTTTGTGGCACAGGAGGATCTTGTTCCTCACCCTCATGGCTTCCCTCTTTCACTCTCAGTACTCACCACTTTCCCCACTGCCCTTTAACACAGCAGTCACAATTCCTGACTCTACTTAGGAAGTCCTTAGGCGCTTCCCAGACAGTGACCGCTAAAGGGGAAGGGACAGAGGAGAGGGTAGGACTGAAAGCGGCAAAATAGTCTGGCTGGAAAAGTGTTTGCTGTTCCTGATGCCACCGTGGGCTTGAGTCTCTCTCCTCTCCTCTCCTCTCCTCTCCTCTCCTCTCCTCTCCTCTCCTCTCCTCTCCTCTCCTCTCCTCTCCTCTCCTCTCCTCTCCTCTCCTCTCCTCTCCTCTCCTCTCCTCTCCTCTCCTCTCCTCTCCTCTCCTCTCCTCTCCTCTCCTCTCCTCTCCTCTCCTCTCCTCTCCTCTCCTCTCCTCTCCTCTCCTCTCCTCTCCTCTCCTCTCCTCTCCTCTCCTCTCCTCTCCTCTCCTCTCCTCTCCTCTCCTCTCCTCTCCTCTCCTCTCCTCTCCTCTCCTCTCCTCTCCTCTCTCACTTTGCTCTCTGTCCAAGCAAAACCTACTACAGCAACAAAGGAAAACTCCCAACAGATAGTCCCATCTGCTGTCCTTAGGCTGACACTTACCGAAAACCTCCTCTTATGGCAAATATAATTATTATTTACTCTCAGTGGCAATGTAGGGCACTGAATCTTTTCCAAGCTTCTGTCAGTGAAGTTGAATTTTAAAAGGACTGGAGCAGGAAGTTGTAATATTTGCCTGGCTGGTTCATTTTGTTTTTATTTGAATTCCACATATAGTTGAAGGGAGGGAAAAATATTTTCCCTCTTCTTTCATTCTGGTATTGATCATTGGGAAGGTAGAACCTGGTTAGTTAGATTAGTATAAAAGGCAGAACCATTCTTACTTCTGTACAGTCCTAAGAATTCAGAATATTTTTTATAGTTGGCTCATTCTCTTCCCAAGGCTGTACACACGGTTCTAAAAAAAGGACAGAAATGCCATTTTGCAACTAGTTTTGAAATTTCTTTTCATTTCACACTTTAATAAATCCAAGGCCTTTCTAACATTTTCTTCAAACAGAATGCTATCAGAGAGTCACTTTTACACTGAAAAATCAGAATTTGCAAAAGAATTGTGGTAAGGGCTGTGGTCTGACATGCAGTCCAACACTCAGCTCTACAGAGGCAGCTAGGAGCTGCACTCCAACTGCAGATGATGCAGCTTCAGAGGGCAGGTTCATATCCAGCAAAACCACTGGAAGCGACAATCCATCATTTTCCCTTCCTCTGCTTCTCCTGGTTCTTGTTCCTGTTGACTCCTTCACATAAACATTAGCGACCACTTTTTTTTTTTTTTTTTTTTTTAAATGGCTAATTTTCAGTCAGGTTTAATCAGACAATAAAGCTATGAAAATGCTAGGACTGACACAAGAAAATGCACAGAAATATACAGCCGAAGGAGAGAAAGAAGAAAATATGTCTTCTTTCAGAGACTGTCTCATCTTAAATGGGCTTAAGCTGATCTTAAAATTAAATTTTGAAACTCACACAAACTCCATGTGAGTCAGACTGGAGAAGCTTTACAACCATCATCTACTGACAAACGGCACTAGGGACCAAAACTAATGGGCAATCGTCCTACTACAGAAGATGAGACCTGTCCCTGAGATGTCGAATTACCTCAAGAGGCAATCATCAGGAAACAAGAACTTTTTTTAGGCACTAGCCCAGGTGCTATTTAAACCGGTCTCATCGACAATAAAGAAGTTTTCAGCAGAGCTGAGTTTGATTTCCTCACACTGACAGACTTAGGCTGAAGTTATTGTCTCTTCCATATTGTTTGAGACCCATGAGGAGGCTGAACTTTCCTGTCAGGAAGATAACCTGACCCGGTAACTCCATAAATAGCCTTGGCTTGTGCTGGAGATGTATTCTGACAAAGAGTGCCCTTTTGAAGTCATCTTCTTTGGGTCTCAAGAAGGTCAGGATGGTATTTTCCGGATAAATGGATATAGAGGTTTTTAAACCTGCTGTAAGGGTCTTTAAACCTGACTACACCCATTATGTGCTATCATGACTTTGCTTCATAGGTGGTAAGATGGTCTACCCGAACTTTCTGAGAAGAAAAAGAGATTATATTTTATAATATAATATAAATATATATAAATATTTAAAAATATATATATATGCACAACATCTTTTATGTTAAGTTTTGCCCTTGTAGTTGAGAATCTCTGAGCAAAAAAAAAAAAAAAGCTTTTTACCTATAGTCTTTCCAGAAAGAGCTGAGAGCTTGCACTAAGCTTTGTGCTTTTACAGCCTGGCCCTGCAGTGGGATGGAGCAGACAGATAGTTTCACTGAAATGAATTGCACTTATCCTTCTACAAAATATCCTTTCATGCAAATGAATCCACGGCTAAGTTTTAAGACAGCAGTACCTGAATCATGTGTAGTAGCGTGATAGCTGATCAATAGTTGTGTCACAGCACTAATAGTAAAGACATGTTAACAAACCACACGTCGGAGCTAATTGCAGTTCTTGATCCCTGCCTGTCTCATGTGCTGGTGTAAAAGCCCAAGCGAAAGTAGTGGAGTCTGTTGACTATTTTAGAAGTAGTTTGAGCTAAAGATCTGATCTGCTCTCTTGTGATCTTTCTTTCACTTAAGAAAATCAAGAGAGAAGTATTTGATCATTGAATGACACTAATTGTTGGCATATCATTGGTCATTTTGACAATAAACCTTTTCACTTGTGGTGAGTTACTTATTAAAGTAAAAATTAGTCATTTTTATTGGGACAGCATAGTTTCCTGCAGATTTTTTCCCATTTGAGTGCTATTCCTGAAATTAGCACAACGTAAGGCAGCTTGTGTTAACTCTTTCTTATGCTAAACAGCCCTTGTTAGTTTAACAGAACAAAAGCTTTGATTGTAAGTGCAAATATGTGTGAGAATCTAGAGTCAAAGCACATTGGTGGCTTTTTTTCTGAATGACTTGCTTTGGTGCAAGTTTCCAAATAAAGATTTAATTGCACCCACTTGCATCAATTACAATATCAAAGCACAGAAGTTATAAAAACAGAAGGTGCATACACAATGGCTATTTCACAGACTGTTTTGAAAACAGATTAAACACAGTTATAATGATCATTTCTTCAAAAGAATTTAGAGATTATCAGAAACAGAACAGACTGTGGATTTTAATTGAAAACTCAGTCCAAATTCATTGTACCCCTCCACCCCAGCCTGGTCTCCTTCACAGCATTCAACAGAATAGTTAATGAGTGGTTTTAACAGGGGGAGATTTGAAACCAGGAGATAAATACGGTTGCAGTACTCCGTTCTTAATATTGCAGTGCCTGTGGTACCTTTGGGTGATCTCATTTCCTGCACTTACGCTTTGACGTAGTAACACTTAGCACCTGTATGTATAACAACAATTCATTCTAACAATCCAAACACTCTTCACAGGCCCGTCAGATTTGAAAATAACTATCTGTACATTTCCAAGGAGAAATCTGGCTTCCATATACTTGAAAGCCCTTTGTGACTCTGAAATTTCAAAATCTCTCTCAGGAGAATTAAAAAAATCTGCAAAAAGAACAGAGCATCTTTTTATATTTTGAATATTAATAATCACAAAGACCTTTGTTTAGACTATAGAAATTCCCTGGAAAGTGTTCTGATACAGATTGTACGATACAGTACATATTAAAAAAAGTGATATCAAGAATGCGTTTGAGAAACATAGGCCTAAATTTGAACCTCACCTAGACAAATTAAAAATGTTTAATAAATACAGCTCAATAGTTATTAGTACAAGATATGAACATATATAACTTCCACTGCATATTGATTGGTGAAAAGTCAGGAATATATTGAAAAATGTGGAGAAAGCTGATATAATGTTTGACAGAAAAAATGTTTTTATGAACATAATTTATTGGTTAGGTAATTTCATCTTTTTTACACAGAGATTATATTTTCTGAGGTTCTTTGTTTCTACAAGGAGAATGATATTACAGACCTCCCAGGCAAGGCCCTTCGTATACCAGGTTTTCTGAAGACTGTTTGGTTGGTGTTTAATTCTGATAATTTTGCCAAAGCAGCAGTCACTGCTGAGAGTTCTTTCCATGCCAAATTAAGCCTCAGGTCTTGTCCACAGGGTGAGATCTGGACCACTCTGACTCTTTCTAAACATACGCATGCAGTGTCTCAATTGTTCCCAGCTCCAGGTCAGGGAACACCACTGCTTTGATGTCATAGAAACCCTCTGCTGGCCTCGAACCCCACTCCTAGGGCACCCCAGTTTTATGAATGCAGAAGACATCCCCCCGTATCTGTATAGCACTTGCATCTCTGCAAAGAATCTGTCCCAGTGTTTTATGAGAGTGAAAAAACCTTTTGGAAAAATTGCTGCCTCCTAAATTTATTTGGCTTTTTGCTCTCCTAAATCTTAAAGCTGAATTCTAACAGTGGTTTAAATCATTGCAAATTTCTCTGAGGGGATTAAGATTTTAATCATACTGACATGAAAAATATCCAGTGACATATCCATTGCATAATCGAAAATAAAAATTAAAATCTTCTAAAAATATTAGCTAATGTAGAGTATCAAGGACACCAGTTAAGGACATTGAAGGATTAGAAATTGCAGACAAAGCCAGCTGGCCATTTAAAACACATTACAAAACCCTTCTAAAAAGTAGAAAACTGCTGTGGTTTTACATCAGATCGTATTTCTGTGCAATTCTGTCATGTCTTTTTTTATATTGCAAGCAGCCTCGGAAACAAATTTAGCAGTCACCTACATCTCACACAAGCTCAAGTGCAGGCCTGACAGGAACTGTGATGGACGTCCTCTCCGATGTCCCTGCGGAGATGCTTTGCATCCTCTGCCGGGCAGAGCGGTTGGCTCTGGCGCAGGGCAGCAGCCTGCGTGCAGCCAGCGTGGGCTGGGCACAGGGACTTCAGCCACTACCCACAGCAAATGTCACTGCGGGAGAGAGAGAGGCAGAAAAACCTCTCGTGTGCATAGGGCTGGAACCACGACATATTTTGTTCATGATAGAATTATCTCTGGTGACTGGCAGCAGCTCTTGCATTTCAGGCAAAAAAAATATCTCCCTATATAATCTAAATTTTCCTAATGTCACAAAGGGGAAACATGTGAGGTGCCCTAGGACCATGGTGACACCTAGCAATTTCTCCAAACTTTGGTGAAAGGCAGGGAAGATAAATGGGTCTTGGACATAGAGTGCTGTGTCACGGTGGTGTCCCTCCCTCAGGGTCAATGAGCGTGGGCCAGGTGAGCGCCTTATGTCTAGCATTACCACTGAGATCACAACTTCTTATTGTTTCCCTTCACTTCCATACTGTCCCCAAAGCATCTCACTATTGTTTTCCTTGTTTTAGATGCATATGCTTTAGCCTTGAAATAATAAACAGACACTGGGAGAAGGATACACTGGTTTAGAGAGGAGATGATTGAGTAACTCAGAAACGTTTGAACAAAAGAGCAGAAATTCCACGAAATCGTCTATTTGTTTTAATTATCTGGTATTATGGTGCCAAGAAGTTTCAAAGTCAAATGGCTATAATGAGCCTTTAAAACTATATGTGGCTAGATAAACAAATAGCACTGAGCATTGCTGTTGCCTCCACTTTTTAAGGGATGAGCAAATGGCTTCCAGGAGATGTGCAGCCACTCAGGCAAGTGAATCAGTGGCTCTGGTGAGCCACCAGTGTAACTGAAAAGCGGAGATGAGAACTAGCACTGGGAAAGACCCCGGCATAGAAGTTACACAGTTTATGCCTGTACATTTCCAGAAAGAGCAATGAAAACTGTGTTTCCCTCATCCCCAAGTAATGTTTGATTTCTTCCTTAAAACATAGAACTAATGAAACTTGAAAGCAAAGTATTTGAATTAATAAAGGCTATTAGCAGAAGAGGGAGAAGGTTTTTGGGCTGCAGCAGAATAAAATGAGCTCAGAGACATTTTGCTAACCAAACAGTGCAGCTAACCTCGGGGCAGAAGAGTGAAGTGTTGCACTTGAAAAATGCATTGTAGAGGTTTTCTCATTTTACACATTTAGGGACAAGCCCAGCAGGACAACGCTGGTGTACGGCCAGGAGATTTACTCTGAATTCACACCAGCACCACACAGCAGAATTAGCATCGCAGTCTCTGGGGAACAGCTCCCTTTTGGTCAAAGTATTTTACAGATAGGTTGCCAGGAACTGAAATCCAGTGGAAACAGCAGTTCCCAAAGTAGGACTCATCCTCTGGGAAGGAAGGGCGGGGGTTTGGGGGGGGGGGGGGGGGGGGGGGGGGGAGCGGTGTTGGTACCAGAGATACTGGCAGGGCTGCAAACTGAGATGAGCAGCTGTAATCCTGAATGCTGGATGCTGGATGAGTTGAGGAGGAAAGGGGGAGGGAGAGAAGGGTCATGAATGGTAGAGTTCACTTGAGAGAGGGGCACAGGAAAAATAGTTTAGGAAATGTTGAGCCTTTTTTTTTTTTTTTTTAATCAAATCCCTTCTTTTCCATTGTTGCTTCCTTGAACAAAAGCAGCCCATGCAAAGACAAAGGCTTAAAACTAAAAGACCTGACACATATTTCCTCATTTCAATATCAGATATCTCCTGCGATATTTGCAATTCTTATACCATAAATAGAAATGTTTGAACACAGAGCTCATTTCCTCATTTCTCAGAAAATGACATCCTCTTCCTACTTGCCAGTTTCCCACATCTCTCCGTGCTTAGCACTGGTGGCCTGCCTTTCCCCACCATTGTAGCGGTTGTTCTCTTTTCCAGCAGCCACAGCCTCACATTCAGTAACCTTTGCCCTTCCATTCGATCGGAGCTAAAACGCCATCTTTAGAAAACTAACGTACCAGAGAAAATGGAAATATGAAGCTGGGCAACCCAATGCGCTGTTATCTTACCCTGTTTGTCACTGAGGTTTATTTTCTGCAATTAGCCTATGAATTTTAAATTCAGGTAAGATTTTCTAAAGGAACTGGAGCATCTGAAGACTTGAGATCTCCTTACTGGCACAGTCCCCTTTAAAACTGAACATCTACCAGTGTGGTAAATTTGAGGCAGAACAAGTATTTACTGAAAAAGAATGGTACTTTACCTGCAGGCTTCTTTGAAGTCTTCCTGTCATTACTAGAAATTTCATTGAATTATCTTGCCATCTCCCAAATCAGCTTTCTGCTGACACAAGAGAACTTCACCTTTTTTTTGATCCTACAAGTGAAGCCATGTGGAAATGATTGAGAGTGACGTCATGAGTTCAGCATTATGATTTAAATTTGGGATCAAGCAGGAGGAGGGGAAAAAAATTACACGCATCCATGATTACTGTGTTTGGGTCATTCAGATGCAGGCTTAAAAAAATAAGGTCTTGTCTCAGTGAATATGAAAAGTACCATAGGATCTTTTAATAGGACCTGTTACTTGCCCTCATATATATATATATATCCAAAACTTTGGTTTCTTCCCCAGTCTTTCATTGTCTATGTGACTTTTTCTTTGTTGTTGTCAGTACCAGAGGTAACCGTGTTTCAGTGATCTGTATGTAAATAAGTTTTAGATCTTTCAAAAGGAGAAGCATGTGTTTCCATAAGCTCCAGGCCCCTTCTGACCTCTCAAGTTGAGCACCCAGAGCATGAAATACTCAAAACCACTGAGTTTAAAACACCCACTCATGAATATTACTAATTATAGTAAAATTCAGGTAAGTGTCTGGAAGATGAGCTTTTTACAAAGGACATTTATATACAGAAAAATTTGAACAAGTAAATCAAGGATCAGAGAAAACAGCTTGCAGGGGGAAACTTAAGGAACTCTATCTGCTTAGTTAATTACAACAGAAGACTAAGAGGGGACTGGTCAATTTTGCATCAGGAATCCACCAGGAAGAAAGCTTCTCAGTTCCCTAGCAGAATCAGGAGCAGCACTGGAGGCTGACACAGGAGACGAAATGGCAAGGTGCTACATACCTGTTTTCTGAGCTGAAGTAATGCTCCACTGGAACTCACTAACATGGAAATACCATCTCCTCATGTCACGAAGAACACAAGTGACCCTTTCTATGAGTCTTGCTTCAGCCAGTCTCAGATTCTGCTTTATTCTGTGCTTTATACTGCATTCAGATCAGAGGAAGCTGGGAAGAACGTGATACACATGATTGTTAGTTCATTTTGAACTATATAAATTTAGAAAGGCCTTGGGAATTTTTTTTTTTTTTTTTTAATTAACCCAGAGGTCATTGGAATGTGAAGAGTTTTCCTATAACAGTTTTATGGCAATGTGAGTAGTGAGGGTTGAGGACAGAACAGGGCCTGTGATAGGGTATGAGAGGACATCCAGAAGCATTATAGCAGACACAGAAGTGACCTGTGACCTACACAGAGAATTCAATTCTTTGAGCTTTCAAGCAAGATAGTAGATACATATGTTTTCTTAAATAGAGGTAGATGTCTTTTGCCACCAATGAATAATGTTCATCTCTAACCTCTGATTCAACAGTAAGCTCATACTGAAAGTATAAAAAGATTTCTCTGTGTGTGAATACCTAGATTCACATACAGTCTCTGACTTGCAGTATTTATTAAATTTCCCTTGTACCACACACACACACCCCACCAGCAAATAAATGAATGAGACAAGAACTTTCAGCCCCAAGCCTCATTTCAGTGTTTAAGCTTTTCCTTGCTCCTCCAGGGATATTCATGTCAATGCCTTAATAATGTAAGGACAGCCAGTTCCATGCCTGAAAACACGTGCTCAGACTCGGGAAACCATGCATGAAGATAGGAGCCGTATTGTGCAGCACAATCCTCAGTCCACAGTTAATTTTAACAAAAGCACTGCCATGATCAGTTCAAGCAAACAAACAAAAAGACTCCAACCATTAGCCAAAAAGGCAAACATATCACAAAATAATTATATAACTTTGGAAGTACCCGTTGTACTAATTCACAGCTGATATTGTTTCTGCTGTGGAAAAGCTTCCTCAGAGTTTTCTGCTGTAGAGCACAAGATGTTGCCAACTCCAAAGGCAATTTACCGTTAAGATCCTGGTTAATCCATCTGACTGCAAGTCTTTACTGTCTTCCCCAAATAGTCCTTTAACTTGGGTATTAAAGAAGAACCAAAAATGAGATGTGGTCTTTATGAAAGCAGTGCTTCCAAATAGAGTCATTTGGGAAGAGTTATAAAATAAACACAAGTTTTCAGAAATAAAGACACGTATCATGTATGTTACATGAACAATAACATGTAGACAGACATTTGTATTAGTCTCACATTCTAGTAAATACAAAGGATCACATGCAAATTTATTTTCAGAAAAATTTTATAATATACAGAAGGAAGAGGAGGTTAATAATGATTATAATACTTAGAAGATTATACATATGATTAGTTTTATTTACCTGTTAATTGAATTGATTCTCTTTATAAATTGCTCTCCACTGTTTACCATGATGGTGAATATCTGTCCTCATATTGTAACCACAGCTTTCATATCATGGTGTTAAATATAATTGGCTGAGTGAAATGCACTTGAAACCCAGAGCTACTGTCTAAGCAAAGACCTGCGGGGGAATCTATCTAGGAGTTACTGCCCTGAAAGAGAGATGAAACTGCCTCCTCCACCCAGGAATTTGCGGGGCGAAGGCAGAGAGCTGACAGCACAGGCAGCTGCCTTGGGCAGCAGCCTGCAGGGAGAAACTACAGTGGGTCCATGTTTTGTCTGCCCATCTCACAGCCCCATGTAGGAGGGGAAGCTCACTTTCATCATGATCTTGGGCTAATATGTTGAATCACTTTCACCATGTGCTTGGCATAATATGTTGGATTAGGACTAATTACCCATTCATTATTCTAACAAACTTAGATCTAAATAGCAAATGAGGGAAGAGGCTATTTCCAGCAGACATGGAGAGTAGGCAGCTACAGGCAGTCATAAGATAGCATCTTAGTAGGCTGCAGCTAAATCCTCCCTGCTGAAAAACATTACAAATTCTAGCTATATCAAGCTTCCCTACAAGACATTCGTGATGGTGGAGCACAGCTGGGGAAAACATTACGCACATCTTCACTTTCCAGGCACCTCTTGGTACCCTTAGTTAGAGGGATGACAACCTGTCAGTCTTCAGGGCCAGAAACTGGCAGGAGGATGAGGTCCCTTATTGTTCTTTGCTAAGTAAATGGAAACACTTGCCTTGCTGGAGTTGCAGTAACCTTTCAGCGAGCATTTCTGTACAGCTTCAGCCCAACACAGAGTGTATACTACATGTAATTCCTTCTGCACAATGAGAAGTTTTCTGGAAGTCCAAGTCCAGGGCCATCTTTGCATCACTTCTAAGTCACCACAATGGCACCTATGTTTCCTTCCTTGCTGCCAGTTTTCTTCCACATCTATCCTGGCATTCTTAAGCTTCCCAGATTGCATGGCTCTGATGGACCCACCCAG